>NC_069504.1:1010426525-1010639025 GCF_027579735.1 Bombina bombina | reverse complement strand
ATGGTAATCTCTGCCTAATAAGAGTGTATTTTTTATTTTAGTGTATTTATGTTGCTTGGTACACATTTGTTTTTAACACTTAGCCTTTACACAAGGTCCTTAGGCACGCTAACAAGACAAGCGCAAATTTAAACCTAGATTTGGAGTTTGGCGTTAGCCGTGAAAACCAGCGTTAGAGGCTCCTAACGCTGGTTTTAGGCTACCGCCGGTATTTGGAGTCACTCAAAATAGGGTCTAACGCTCACTTTTCAGCCGCGACTTTTCCATACCGCAGATCCCCTTACGTAAATTGCGTATCCTATCTTTTCAATGGGATCTTTCTAACTCCGGTATTTCGAGTCATTTCTGAAGTGAGCGTTAGACATCTAACGACAAAACTCCAGCCGCAGGAAAAAAGTCAGTAGTTAAGAGCTTTCTGGGCTAAAGCCGGTTTATAAAGCTCTTAACTACTGTACTCTAAAGTACACTAACACCCATAAACTACCTATGTACCCCTAAACCGAGACCCCCCACATTGCCGACACTCGAATACATTTTTTTAACCCCAAATCTGCCGACCGCCACCTACGTTATCCTTATGTACCCCTAATCTGCTGCCCCTAACACCGCTGACCCCTGTATTATATTTATTAACCCCTAATCTGCCCCCCTCAACGTCGCCTCCACCTACCTACACTTATTAACCCCTAATCTGCCGAGCGGACCTGAGCGCTACTATAATAAAGTTATTAACCCCTAATCCGCCTCACTAACCCTATAATAAATAGTATTAACCCCTAATCTGCCCTCCCTAACATCGCCGACACCTAACTTAAATTATTAACCCCTATTCTGCCGACCGGAGCTCACCGCTATTCTAATAAATGTATTAACCCCTAAAGCTAAGTCTAACACTAACACCCCCCTAAATTAAATATAATTTAAATCTAACGAAATTAATTATCTCTTATTAAATAAATTATTCCTATTTAAAGCTAAATACTTACCTGTAAAATAAATCCTAATATAGCTACAATATAAATTATAATTATATTATAGCTATTTTAGGATTAATATTTATTTTACAGGTAACTTTGTATTTATTTTAACCAGGTACAATAGCTATTAAATAGTTAAGAACTATTTAATAGCTAAAATAGTTAAAATAATTACAAATTTACCTGTAAAAGAAATCCTAACCTAAGTTACAATTAAACCTAACACTATGCTATCAATAAATTAATTAAATAAACTACCTACAATTACCTACAATTAACCTAACACTACACTATAAATAAATTAATTAAATACAATTCCTACAAATAAATACAATTAAATAAACTTGCTAAAGTACAAAAAATAAAAAAGAACTAAGTTACAAAAAATAAAAAAATATTTACAAACATTAGAAAAATATTACAACAATTTTAAACTAATTACACCTACTCTAAGCCCCCTAATAAAATAACAAAGCCCCCCAAAATAAAAAAATGCCCTACCCTATTCTAAATAACTAAAGTTCAAAGCTCTTTTACCTTACCAGCCCTGAACAGGGCCCTTTGCGGGGCATGCCCCAAGAAGTTCAGCTCTTTTGCCTGTAAAAGAAAAAATACAATACCCAAGCCCCCCAACATTACAACCCACCACCCACATACCCCTAATCTAACCCAAACCCCCCTTAAATAAACCTAACACTAAGCCCCTGAAGATCTTCCTACCTTATCTTCACCTCACCGGGTTCAACGATCTGTCCAGAAGAGCTCCTCCGATGTCCTGATCCAAGCCCAAGCGGGGGGCTGAAGAGGTCCATGATCCGGATGAAGTCTTCATCCAAGCGGGAGCTGAAGAGGTCCATGATCCGGATGAAGTCTTCTATCAACGGCATCTTCAATCTTCTTTCTTCCGGATCCATCTTGCAGACCTCCGACGCGGAACATCCTGCTGGCCCGACAGACTAACGACGAATGACGGTTCCTTTAAGGGACGTCATCCAAGATGGCGTCCCTCGAATTCCGATTGGCTGATAGGATTCTATCAGCCAATCGGAATTAAGGTAGGAATATTCTGATTGGCTGATGGAATCAGCCAATCAGAATCAAGTTCAATCCGATTGGCTGATCCAATCAGCCAATCAGATTGAGCTCGCATTCTATTGGCTGATCGGAACAGCCAATAGATTGCGAGCTCAATCTGATTGGCTGATTGAATCAGCCAATCTGATTGAACTTGAATCTGATTGGCTGATTCCATCAGCCAATCAGAATATTCCTACCTTAATTCCGATTGGCTGATAGAATCCTATCAGCCAATCGGAATTCGGGGGACGCCATCTTGGATGACGTCCCTTAAAGGAACCGTCATTCGTCGTTAGTCCGTCGGGCCAGCAGGATGTTCCGCGTCGGAGGTCTGCAAGATGGATCCGGAAGAAAGAAGATTGAAGATGCCATTGATAGAAGACTTCATCCGGATAATGGACCTCTTCAGCTCCCGCTTGGATGAAGACTTCATCCGGATCATGGACCTCTTCAGCCCCCCGCTTGGGCTTGGATCAGGACATCGGAGGAGCTCTTCTGGACAGATCGTTGAACCCGGTGAGGTGAAGATAAGGTAGGAAGATCTTCAGGGGCTTAGTGTTAGGTTTATTTAAGGGGGGTTTGGGTTAGATTAGGGGTATGTGGGTGGTGGGTTGTAATGTTGGGGGGCTTGGGTATTGTATTTTTTCTTTTACAGGCAAAAGAGCTGAACTTCTTGGGGCATGCCCCGCAAAGGGCCCTGTTCAGGGCTGGTAAGGTAAAAGAGCTTTGAACTTTAGTTATTTAGAATAGGATAGGGCATTTTTTTTATTTTGGGGGGCTTTGTTATTTTATTAGGGGGCTTAGAGTAGGTGTAATTAAAATGCTTCTGTATATTATCTCTGTCTGTATACCAAAGCCCAGTACTTGGAGAGAACGATGGAAAATGAACATTTTATTACTCATCTCTCCTACCTCTCATTGGTAGTGCAATTTTTTTCCTGCTAAATATGTTTACATAGCCTTTTTATAGCCAATACTTAATTTGACATTAAACACAAAATGTGAACTACATGATTATGAACCTTCATATATAAGAATAACTTTGCCATGAAAACTGCAGTTTTATTTTGTCAAATGAGTATTTTGTTTTATGTTCTTTTAACTGATTTCCCTGTCCCCCAGAACAAAACCCCTGCTAACCATATTCAGATACAGCACAAACTATATTTGCACATGTGCAGACTAGGGTAGCCTGTCCTCTTGTAATTAACTTAAAGGGACAGTATACACCAATTCTCATTTAGATGCATGTAATAGACACTACTATAAAGAAGAATATGCACAGATACTGATATAAAAATCCAGTATAAAACCTTTTTAAAAACGTACTTAGTATCTTCCAGTTTAGCACGGTTAATGAGGTTAGGCTGGGACACCCAGTGAAAGGGGCTGGGAAAGAAAGAAGAGCAGATACTCCCCCCTCACTGCATATGAAAAGACCCATTACACAACTAGGAATCTGTAGACATCAGTATACATTTAAAACTTTGGGGTTTGGTTAGGAGTCTGTAAATCAGCACAATGCTATTTAAAATAAGCAAAACTATAGATTTTTGCAAAAACACTCCCAGACCGGCTATGTAAATGGATCTACAACACCTTTATGCAAAGAAAAATCTAGTGTACAGTGTCCCTTTAAGGAGGTTGAGCACTGATTCAGCTTAGTTACTATTGCAAAAAATGATTTCCCTATCATGATTGTTGACGCAAAACTGATAATCCACCTTTAAAAAGCATGTGACCCCATAGAAGCTTAGCTTATTACATGAATAGGGGACAAAATAAATATTTTTTATTTTATTTTTTTACACTGCAGAAAATAAATATAATAAATTTAATTTATGCAAAAATAAAAAAGCCCTAAAACTTAATACTTGCAGACTGTCTGCCAGTACCCAAGATGGTGGTAAATAGTATGGGTGGCAGGGGGGAAAAGAGCAGTTTTTTAAGAATCAGGGAGGTTCTTCCAAATTGATTGTAATAAAATATAAAAATTGGGAGGTCTCCCTTAATCATAAGATAACCTATATTAGTAGGTAAACATAAAACCTTAAAATCAATGTGTTATTACATTTCATAAAAAAGGGGTTAAATAACCATACACTATCAGCCAAATAGCAGTCTGACAATAAAAAAAATATATTATCTACAGAATATGTAGTTGATTGACAGCCCCTGCTGGCAGCCGATTGGCTGCGAGTCTGCAGGGGGCGGCGTTGCACCAGCAGCTCTTGTGAGCTGCTGGTGCAATGCTGAATACGGAGAGCGTATTGCTCTCCGTATTCAGCGAGTTCTGGCGGACCTGATCCGCACTTTCGGATCACTTCCGCCAGACTTTGATAAATAGAGGCCTCTGTCTGTATCACACTGTCTGTCTCACACTCTCTGTCTGTCTGTCTCACACTCTCTGTCTGTCTCACACTCTCTGTCTGTCTCACACTCTCTGTCTGTCTGTCTCACACTGTCTGTCTGTCTGTATCACACTCTCTCTCTCACACTCTCTCACTCTCTGACTGTCTGTCTCTCACACTCTCTCACTCTCTGCCTGTCTGTCTCTCACTCTCTGCCTGTCTGTCTATCACAATCTCTCACTCTCTGCCTGTCTGTCTCTCACACTCTCTCACTCTCTGCCTGTCTGTCTCTCACAATCTCTCACTCTCTGCCTGTCTGTCTCTCACTCTCTGCCTGTCTGTCTCTCTCACTCTCTGCCTGTCTGTCTCTCTCACTCTCTGCCTGTCTGTCTCTCACACTCTCTGCCTGTCTGTCTCTCACACTCTCTGCCTGTCTGTCTCTCACACTCTCTGCCTGTCTGTCTCTCACACTCTCTGCCTGTATTTCTCTCTCACTCTCTGCCTGTCTGTCTCTCTCACTCTCTGCCTGTCTGTCTCTTTCACTCTCTGCCTGTCTGTCTCTCACACTCTCTGTCTGTCTCTCTCACTCTCTGCCTGTCTGTCTCTCACACTCTCTGTCTGCCTCTCACACTCTCTGTCTGTCTCTTTCTGTCACTGAGTTTGTGTGTAGAAACCATTGCACATATAATGTTATGTAATTGCTTGCAACTCCTGCTGTTCTGCGATAGAAACACCAATGGGTGTAGAACAAGGCGTGCTCCATAACTGTGTGTGCATATCTTGCTAGTCAGTGATGGAATAGTGACTTTTATCTGTCACAACAGAAATAAATGTCTTGGAAAGATCAAAATGACAAACAAAATTGTACAAAACTTGCTATAGCTAAGAGACCAGGGCTTATTACAGAGGCAAAACTCAAGGATGATTTCAAAATCCTGTCCAGGCAATTCTTTTCTTTATGACTTTTTATTTTATGGTTTTAATTATTTAGTTATATTTGACTTTCTTATACCTTGTTGATGAGGTCTCTATCTTGCTAGATACCGTGATCAATGTCTTTAATTGCCTGGATTATTTTATAATATAAGAAGCTAGTTTACATGAATTAAGTGCAGACTAGAGATGCTGAAATGAGAATGTGACAATCAGCCTAGATTGTGCTATACACAAAATATATTTTCTGTCTCATAGAAGCCAGACACATGATAAAGGGGTTTCTATTACTGAAATACAAGTCATTATTTGTTAAATAAAGCTTATTTCCTGTGAGGCAGGGAGCCCTGAGTGATATTAGACCACTCTTGAATGACAAAAACTTTTTACTAACGCACATCTGAATGAATCCGCTTCATGTGAAGTTTGCCGCGTACCCTTTTTTTTTTTTTTTTTTTTTTTTTGAGTGAATATTTAAAGGGACGTTGAAGTGCAAAAATTCAGACCATGCAAGCTTATCAGTTTAACTTCCTTAAAGAGGTTAACATAGTTAAATTGCCACATGATCCAGCTAGTCGCAGATGGGCTCCTGAACAGTACTTTAACTATGCATGTAACCTATTTGTGGGGTTAAACACATAGATTTGCAGGGCTGGTAGTGCTGAAATGACATGCATGCCATTTATGTTTGCCCTACAGTTTAGTGGCAGGTTTACTCTTGTATTTAAAAGGTTCCTACCTGTATGTGTACCTGTAGCATGCATTACTCTAATGGGAAATTATAATAGTTATAAAAATTAGTCATATCGATCATACTGTTATAAATTTCTCAATGCCTTGGTATTGCAGTTTAACTGAGCTAATAAACTCATCTGCAAACCTAGCAATCCCAATTACTTTTAGAGTTGCTATAATCAAACAGATAACACCACCCATGTATCACATGAACTTTAGATCTGTGACAGTCTGAACATGGGTTTAGACCTTTTTGTCTGAGAGAAAAACCCTAAACACATTGGAGTCTATAATAATTCCCAGAAACTAGGGATCTAATTGACAGACTCATCTGCTAGTTGAAGCTTGAAGTAACCTGAATAACTCTGTGTTACAGACCACTGTTCTTCTGGTGATGACTTTATCAGAATCTTCAACATAAAAGGAATCACTGAGATTATCATTAAAGGAACATAAAGGCAAAAGGAAATATATTCTTAATTGTTAAATCATGTTATTATTGCACTATTGCTAGCATATAACTGTGTTAGCCTGAAACTGGATTAACATCAGCGGCTGTGCTAAACCTGGTTCATATTACAAGTTGTAAGTTATGCATTGCGCTAGAGCACAACACATAACAGTGCTAAAAAGTTAGCACAACTTCAGACTTAAAGGAAAGTGTTAAGTTTAGAATAAAAGCATAAGAAAACACCTATTCAAATAAAGTAATTTAGCCACACAAACTCGCTAATATGTACCCTACGACATTGCCTCTGTGTTGGCGTGGATGTGGTGCCATAGGCACAGATCTGCACGTATGGTGGGGATGCCCAAAGATAACCCCACTTTGGAAGGAGACTGAAAGATTGTACGATTCCTTGAAACATCCCCACATTATCGCCCTGCTACATATCATAGAGAATGTCACACCAGAAATGTCGAATGTACATACATACAGAAAAGAAAATTTTGCCCCCCCCTTTTTTTTTGTCCCTCCCCTAACTCATAGTTTCATTTTTTTTTCCACGAGACATATGACAAGCTTATTGAGACGGGCTATTCGATGGCTACTGACTTGAGAATATATCTAATATGGTTATTTGTGAATGTACACTGAGTCCGGAGTGATTAACTCATGACCAGCTACTCCAATACTAATACCGATATGGGATTTATTGTGCGACATAAGCCGTTTCCTTCAGTAAAATGTAACTATGTAACTACCCAGAATATATTGACACCTTGTTTCCAACTGCATTTGATGATTATCTGTTTAATGATAAAAAATCTTTCAATAAAAAAAAGACTTACAGATGTTAGCTCCTCTGAGTCTTTTTACTCGAGCGATAACTTTTTACTTTTAACCTGTAATATGAGTGCAGATTAGGAGCGATACTGATTACCTTGCGTAGTATTAGCGATGAATAGTGCTATGTTTGCGCTACACTTGTAATCTATGTTTTTATGGGGAATTCAGAATATGTTTTATGTCTTTTATTTTATACACCTCCATAAAAACCGCTTGTGTGTTCTAAGACATCCCTGGGAAACAAACACTCAAACCTTTTAACACCGTCCTAAATACCTTCTGTTTGCTAAAGTACTAATGTGGGCAAATGTCAGGTACTATTAAAATAAATGGATGTGCTCTAAAGCTACTGCAAGTATCTGAGAAAGCTCAGACTATCTGTGCTGTGTTTTGCCTGCTCAGACAGTATGATAATTAATATATAGATCTGCCCATTTAATGCCTGGATTGCACAGCATCGGTAGAATAAAGAGTTGTAAAGTACCAAAATTGCTATTCAGAGAGAGAGAGACCCTTCGCACAGTGGCGTCAGCAGACAATAGTTCTAAGGGGGCACTTCCTGGAGGTCCACTAGTGTTTTGAGTCTGGACATGACAGGAGGGGGATTTGGTTAATGGGCCGAGTGGCCTGCTGGTGGAATCGGGATGTGCCGTTGCCAGACCCATCGCAGAGCTGGGGGAGCCCGGGCAGAGTGGGGTGGAAAAATTAGAACCAATCACAGTTAGAGGGGCACATGAGGGGGCAGCCATTATGCTAGAGGGTCTAGTGCCACTGCCTATGCAGAACAGAGCTATAGCTCACACAAACTAGCTCCAAATAAGTAGAAACTAAAGTAAAGCCATCAGAAAAATATACATTTTCTATAAATTACAGAAGTATTACAAAATAAGTATAAAAATGACACCTTCATACAAAACAATGCTGTGTTGGTAAAAAAAATACAGGCGCAAAATATCGCTTTCGCTAAAGTGTTATTTGCGATCCACTTTGTAATACCAGTGCATGCAAATGTGCTCTGTTATTACAGGTGAGGTGCAATTGCATTCGCATTGCACGGAAGCATTGCGCTCATGAGAGTGCGCTTTCATAGGCTCCAATGGAAGCCTCGTTCTCATCACGTGAGCATGAAAACTAGCGCAGCGAAGGGGGTAAGTCACGCAGCGATGGGCAGCAAATGTAAATATGTCTATGGAGAGACTGTTGATAGATAAATAAATGTACAACTACAATGAAATGTAAATATATGGTTTAGTATCTCTCTAGATGCTTTATTATCTATATTGCTGGATACCCCTCTATTGCAGGTATATTTCTTATTTTTTTGTGTGACCAAGTGGTCCAGCCGAGTGCACAAACCTACTCTTTTCAGTTGGTACAATTTCAGATAAAAGATTAAAACTGGGCACATCAAGGGCATCATATACATCACATCTTTCTTCCCCTGATACCCATAGAGCTGTGATTTAACACCCTTTCTTCTTGTAGCGCACACACACAATTCTAAATCAAGCATAGCAGTAAATCAGTGTAAAATCTGCTATTTAAAATCACTCATAAAAGTAAAAAGAAAACATGGATGTAGCCAGATATGACACTTCTTCAGATGCTTATATTGGTGCTATAGAGAGATGTTATTCAAATGCCAAGTGGTTGTCTATATGCCACACAAATCTGCACCTACAGATGGAGAATTTTATTGTAAGCAATGGAATAAATAGAGCCAAGACAGCGGTGTATCTAAATGTGGTGTATAGCACTGATTCTTTACCATTGTCATAGTTCTTTATTCCATTTCTTTTTTAATAAATATGACAGTATGCGTGTTGCTTTACCCATATGAACCCTATGGTAGCAAAATACTGACACAGCAGATCTATTTGAATGTAAAGGAATGTTGTGAGTTGCCTCCTTTTCTAACATGCACAGGGCAGGAATTTAGCCTCCTCTCCACCAATAACAGTGATTTAAAGGGACAGTCTAGTCAAAATTAAGCTTTCATTATCCAGATAGGAAATGCAATTTTAAACAACTTTCCAAATCCCTTTTATCATCAAATTTGCTTTATTCTCTTGATATTATTTGTTAAAAGTTAAACCTAGGTAGGCTCATATGCTATTTTCTAAACCCTTGAAGGCTGCCCCTTATTTCAATGCATTTGTCAGTTTTTCACAACTAGAGGCCATAAGTTCATGTGTGCCATACAGGTAACATTGTGACCACGCCCGTGAATTTACATGTGAAAGGGCACTGATTGGCTAAATATAAGTCTGTCAAAAGAACTGAAATAAGGGGGCAGTCTGCAAAGGCTTAGACACAAGGTAATCACAGAGGTAAAAAGTATATTAATATAACAGTGTTAGTTATGTAAAACAGGGGAATGGGTAATAAAGGGATTATCTATCTTTGTAAACAATAACAATTCTGGAGTAGACTGTCCCTTTAATTAACCCCTTTAGCTCACACACAGTAAAGTGATTTAATTACCTTTCCCCCTTTACTACAACCACTTGCACCCACTTAAAATCCCGCTGCCCCATGCTCTTGCGCCTCATGTTTTAACTCATTAAAAATAGATTAAACCATATACATTTATTTAAAAAGGTTTAAATTATTTTATTTTGGTCTACATTAAGCGCTATTGATAGCACAGGGTGCGCTATCCATATTGCCCCCCTGCGCTAAAAATAGTGGACAGTCTGGTATTACAAGTCAATGGTAAAAGAAATACCAATAATATAAGGAATAAGTAATTCAAAAAAGAGAGAAAAAAATAATATAAAAAGGTCAATTAAAAAGAATTGTTCAAAATAAAAGTTCACAGCTTCAAATGGTCAAAAAAGTTCCATATAATGGTAGTTAAAGTACTTTGCCCAGGCTGCACCACCCTTAGACAGGAGAGGCCACAGTCTCAAATTCTGAACTAGATAAGACAAAAGAAGGTATGACTCATAGCGTGATACTGTGTGTTTATAGATGGCATAGAAACTAAAAAATAACCACTCGGTTTTGATGGCACCAGATATGGAAGTACTAGTAGAGTTAGACTAATCAATCCTCAATAAATGAATCTTGCATTGAATGTGAAAATACCTACACTGAGCTTATTGTAGGACAAAAGCTAATAGCCAAATGAGGTTTGTCATTTTAATTAAAAAAAGACAAGATAGACCACCTTACTTTGCATGCTTTTACATCCAAATGTTCTATAATAGCTTAGCATTAATAACCACAAGCTATACATTTTCTTTTAGCGGTTATAAAATCAAGTAAAAACCAAGCTGGAGGACGTCTGTATACAGTGAAGTATTTGTCTGATCAGGAAAATTATACTTATGCTCTTTCTCATTAATAGACTCTTATGCTTGCAAGAGCAAGTGAAGATTTGGAACAAGAGATAAGAGAAACAGAAGAGGAAAAGAAAAGGACTTTAGCAGAAAACGTTCCAGCATTACAGACAAGTGGATTGTCTGTTCAACAACTACAGGCAAGAATTTCATTTTGCACAATACTTTTCTTTAGAATATAATATATAATATAATATAAGATGGCTGTACAGATGAACTATGAAATGGGTTTAACTATATTTGGTAATAGAAAATACTAAGCAGGGTACAAGATTAGCCTATCTTGAGTTCCAGAGTAAAAACACAGCATGGGGGTTCTTCATATGAATCAGTAAAACTACTCAAATTAGTAAACTCTTTAACTGGAAGATCTACTAAAATGCTCAAAAAAGAAAAAGGCAAATTATAAGAAACGGGAAGCACAGGCTTTTCAATGTTTTTTTCACATCTTAAATGAACATGAACGTTTTTAAATAAATCTTTCAGGGTAGAGATAAAGGATGCAATTTTAAGAAACTTTTTGATTTACTTCCATTATCAAATCCACTTCTTTCTTTTGAAATCCCATAGCAAGGTAAGTTCAGGAACAGCAATGCACAGATAGGAGCTAGCTAGTGATTGGTGGCTACAAACATGTGTCTTGTCATTAGTGCACTATATGTGTACCACTAGGTACCAGTAATGCATTGCTGCTTTGGATATCAAAAGTATAACTTTAAGAAAACGGCTCTATTCACAGTTCAGTTTCACCTTTACTATGAAGACACTGTGCATTTTATTGTGTTATATGTGTTGTGTATTAAAGGGACGTTAAACACTTTGAGATGGTAATATAAATGATAAATTGTATATAATAAAACAACTCTGCAATATAATTTCATTATTTATTTTGTCCTGTTTGCCTGTAATTCCATTCTGAAATTGTGAGCTTTTCAGTTCCTGTTAGAAATGGAAGTGCAGAACACTGTTAAATCCAGCACAACCATTGGCTGCACACTCTAGTGACCTATTTATAACTGACCCTAATTGGCCACAGCAGAGAAGGTAACACAAGTTACAACATGGCAGCTCCCATTGTTTTATAGACACTAAAACTTTACTCTTATTTTGTCACTTTTTAAACAACTAATTAAACTTTAAAACATACATCTATATGTTAGTTAGTCATGGACTAATCTTTTCTTTAAATGCATCATTCTATCTAGCATGTATTTAGTGTTTAATGTCCCTTTAAGCCCAGGCTGTAAATGGTTCCTTCTATCTATTTGCAATTAGTGTTTTAAGGCGTTTACCCGCTCTGCTTATTCTTCCGACTGTGAGATACTATAAAATATACCCGCTTCTTTCTCAGGATGTGATTCTTCAGATAGCCATACTAACACTATCTGACTGCTTCTGGTCACATGGTTTGTCTCCGTGTAACAGATCCGGCTCCTCTAACAACTGCACACTAACACAGGAGTTACCTCCTTGCTCGTGGTTCCTCTCTTGATGCTAATAGAACAACATATGAAAAAGGATGGGTAGCCCAAATAACATTCAGTGCTTTATTTTAATACTAGACAGCATATCCGAGGTCACGCTTATGCGTTTCAGACATACAATGCCCTTTCACACCTCTTAAATTACAGTAAAGTTTTTTTAATTGATCCCTTTGTTTATTGTATGAGGGAAATCTGATAAACCTATTGCAATCCGAATCCATCCTGATCACTTTTAAAGAATCTGAAAGCCATTTGTATATAGGCAGGATGGGCATACTGTGGGCGTGTTTGCTCAATTGCATTTTCATTTTTATTTATTTTTTACTTTTTATTTATTTTTTATTTACTTTTACTGATTTTAAAAGCACAGTTTTCCCAGTCTGATGGGAAACTGATCCAATGCCATATTGTAGCTGCAAAAAAATGTTAAAGAAGATTGCTCCTTCATGAACGTGTTTTTTTATAATAGGAATCGCCCTTGTGACCAGGCTTTCAAATTAGATTGCGCCTTTGTGACCAGGCTTTCAAATTAGATTGCGCCTTTGTGACCAGGCCTTCAAATGGGATTTCACCTTCATAACCAGGGTATTTAGTAATGTTGGTGCAAGAACTGTAAAACGCACTGTGATCATGATCCCATTTGAAAGCCACGAACAGTTTCGTGTTTTATAATTTCAGTACTGATAAAAGTCCATCTGTAGTATTTTTGTTTCTAGATGTATATAATGTCAAACTGGACAACAGTGCTTTTAATATAAATCAACTGAACAAAACACTAATTTAAAAAAGTGTCAATACAGTCAATGTGCCCAGTATGCCCATCATGTATTTATACAAATAGCATTCAGATTGTTTACCAGTGTTCAAGATGGATTCAGATTGCAATAGGTTCCTCTTGAACTCACGAACGATCCCGTTTGAAAAGCCGATTTTGATTACGCCTGTACTGATAGTCACTATCATGACATTGGGAGTGTGACTTAAAAAGCATCAACAGAAGGTGATTGTGCCAGGCCATTTCTAGATGTTAGGGTCCTGATCTCACTTTACCTGAGGATCCACTTAGTTGTACAGGATATCACATACTCAATACATATACATATGTAAAAGTGTACCCTGGCCACTGCAGACGAATCATACAATAGCGATGAAAAGAGCTTTAATAATTCAATACCCTGTATACAAATACACCTTGCACATGTGTGACATAACAAAATGATTCAAAATTGTCTTGGAGTATTTGCAAAGATGTCCAAAAGGCCATTTCTGGGGTTTATCAACTGCCTTTAGGTGTTGAATTAGAAAAGGTTAAAATGGTCTCAAACTGTTGAAAAGTATTGTGATCAAGAACTTTTTGTCTCTATATTAAAAATAGGGGAGCTGAAAATGCCATCATGGATTGTGATGTTGTTGAAAATAAAAAGTGCCTAGTTCAGCTAAAAAAAAAAGCCATAAACAAGCTAGCTGATAGATTGTGATCTACTTCAATATGTTTAAATGGTTTGGGGGTTATAGTTAAATATAGTGCACATTGCAGCATTTTATTCTTGCACTTTTATGTCCCTTTTAAGGAAATAAATGATACATGGCGAGAGTAAAACATGGCAGCAAATTCATTAATTCTGAGGACGAGCTATCCCAACACGCGTTATTTCAATTGCGCTCAAGTGATCACATTTACTTTCAACTTGTAATACCAGCGATAAACTCGATGTACGCAAACACCAGTGATAAACCCCTTTTTGCTTGAGCGTAACTGTTGGCGCACTACTCGTAATCTGGCCCTCTGATGGTAGTATTAAATATGAATACGTTTCCTAGTTTTAATGTGTGATTTCAAATATATTTCATAAGGTGGTGAGAGTCCACAAGCTTTGACGTGTGGGATTCAACTTCTGGCCACTAGGAGGAGGCAGTTTTAATTTGCATCTCTTTATACCCTGCTTTTTCTTTTATTGCTTTTCTGTTATTCTGTTCTCTTTTTTTTGTTTTTTTGTTTTTTAATGGATGTTTAACATGTTAACTGATTATGCACAAAAACTTTAACAATAAAAAAAGTTTGAAAAGCCAAAATGCCATTTAAAACGGACAAAGATGTCAAGGGTGTAGAATTTCAAATGCTGCTGAAGACATGTTTTCTGATGGATTGATATACCAGTGTCAAAATGTCCCCATTCAAGGCATAGGATATGTCATTAAGCCACAAATGTGTTTGAAAGACTGAGATAATGATAGGTTGACACAGGTTTTGGATTATAATGGACACTTGTGATAGTTAAATAGGTATATCATTTGCTCCAGCTATTCTGGAGAAGTGCTTTAAAGGGACATGAAACCCAAAATTTGTCTTTCATGATTCAGATAGAGAATACAATTTTAATTTGTTTTTCCAATTTACTTCTATTATCAAATTTGTGTCATTCTCATGTTATTCTTTGTTTAAGAGATATTTGGATATTTAGCGTGCACATGTCTGCAGCACTACATGACAGGAAATAGTGCTGCCATCTATACCTTGTTGCAAAACTGCTGCCATATAGTGCTGCCGACACATGCACACTCCTGAATTTTCCTTCCTTATTTTCAACAAAGGATAACAAGAAAATGAACAACATTTGGTAATAGAAGTAAATTGGAAACTTTTTTAAAATGGTTTGCTCTATCTGAATCATGAAAGAAAAATTTGGAGTTTTATGTCCCTTTAAATATGCAAAGCGTAAGGAATAGTAAAGTAAAAAATAAACTGTTATGGTTCAGATTGAGCATACAATTTAAAAAAAAAAAAACTCTCCAATTTACTTATTAAATTTGCTTCCTTCCTTGGTATCCTTTGTTTAAGAATGAACCTGCGTAGGCTCATAGGAGCACTGAAATGTGCAAGTGTGTTTAGCACACAATGGCTTCATTGCAGCAATGTTTGTAGCAAGACACAAAGGATACTAAGAGAACAAAACAAATATGATAATAGAACAAATTTTAAATATTTGAACTTACTTTTTTTTTTAGTATATAACAATCATTTAATTATCCCCTTATATCAATCTCTACTACCATATCATATAATACAGTACAGTATTGCAGAACCTTTATGCATTGCCTTCTTAATATATATCTGATGTTCACATACAAATAATACCAGATTCAACGAAAATATCCATGTTTGTGTGTCAGATTGTTTTAAAAGTGAATAATTCCACTTGCTTAAATATATGTTTTGCATGCTAAATCCTAGCATACAACAACTCAGTGCACGACATATTCTAAAAAAAAAAAAAAAAGAGAAATTAAAAATAAGTATCATGCTCTATGGTGTGCAACAATCACTTAAAACTTTGTGTTACATTATCCTATATGTGAAAGAGAGAGAAAAAAAAAAGAAAGAAAAAAAATGCACCCCATCTGTTGTGTATGTATGTCACATCGCTCTATGAGCGATATGATATGAAGTTCTACATCATTGTGCTATACTTTCTATATTAGTGTGCCATCCATCATGTTTGTGGCCCATAACGTGTTCTATTCTATAATACCAAACCACTCAAAACTTTGTGTTACATTATCCTATATGTGAAAGAGAGAGAAAAAAAAAAAAGAAAAAAAATGCACCCCATCTGTTGTGTATGTATGTCACATCGCTCTATGAGCGATATGATATGAAGTTCTACATCATTGTGCTATACTTTCTATATTAGTGTGCCATCCATCATGTTTGTGGCTCATAACGTGTTCTATTCTATAATACCAAACCACTCAAAACTTTGTGTTGCCTTATCCTTAATGTGAAAAACATAATTCATTTGTGAGAAAAAATAAAAAAAAAATCATGCTCTATAGTGTACAACAATCATTTAAAACTTTGTGTTACATTATCCTATATGTGGGGGGGGGGGGGGGAACAAAAAAACAACAACTCTCAAATGGTATGAGATATGTAGCTTCTAAATCCTATTTAGATGTTATTTTATTACAAGCTGAAAAATGTTGTATTTTCTTTTTAAAGGAATTATGCATGAAACTTCACAGGCAAATTGATGCCGTGGATGAAGAGCGTTACGATATTGACGTCAAAGTGAAAAAAAATGAACTGGAGGTACTTTTTTGTTAGACATTGACGATGTAAAGACTGAAAATGGTTAAATGGACAATAAACTAAAAAAATGTATCTATTGGCATAAAAGAGCAACATGTTAAAAATTATATCTTTTTTGTATCCTTTCAGAAAAAATCAAAGTGCCTCATGTATTTGATCTTGCAGCATTATACGCAGTAATTGTTTAGTTCAGAGCACAAGCTCATGAGCACAGCTCTGTAATTGGCCACATCAAAGAAGATTGTGAACATGGATTCCCCTTTTTCAAGAGGTTTATCCCCAAACAGCTCTTAATTTGCAAATCTTTTTAAATTGAGCTAACAAAATGTCAATTATAAATGGCCAGTATAGTCAGTTTTTTTTATTTATGCAACAGAAATATGAATGCTCTGGATTTCAAATAGATGCTTTAAAGGCCATTTTATTAGTAAAATTAGAATTGTTTTGAAGGTCAACGAGAGACCCCTTTAGAAGCCTCTTTTTAATGTTCTTTATCTTACTTTCTCTGCTGTGGCCAATTATGGACAGATATAAACAAGGGTTCTGCAATCTATGGAATGCGTTATCTGGGGGAGGGGATGGAAACACTAGACTATTCAAGGTTAAATTACTGGAAAAGCAGGCAAAATAAAAAAATTAAAATCAAAATAACGAATTGCAATTTGTTTTTTTAATTATGGATAATTAAACATTTTATGTGGGTTTGTAACATACTGTTTTAGTGCACACTAAAGTAAGTGAAAAATTCTAAGTGTGCCCTAAATAAAGCATAAGCAATTCAAAATTTCAATTGCCTGTATGGAATAGTATCCTCCATAAATCAGCGGTGTTGCTATAAAGTAATAATATAGGGGCACTTGATGGAGGCTCGTCTGCATTTTGTGGGTGGGCTGCAGTGGGACCGGGCGACAGGCGTGCCATGGGCGAGGTGGGGTATGTCATGAGCAGAGCCTGGGTGGGACTGGGAATGCCATTAGCAGAGCTGTGGTTGCAAAAACAAGGGGGGTAACAGAGTTAGGGGGCACATGGGGAGCTGTGCCAGAGACATAAATGGAGATGGAGTCCTTGCATCCTTATGTGTGACAGCAATATATCAAAGTGAGACTTGAATACATGTCCTCTGCAGCAATATGTATGACAGCAATATGCCCAAATGAAGCATACATGGCACCGTTATTCAGGCTATATACCCAAATAAGGCTTTAATGCAAATGTTATGGCCCTTGTAGTCATACATTAGTTATATGCTGATATGAGATCTTAGATCACATGCCTGATCCTTGTAGCCCCTTGTATGCTATCTATGTATCAAAGTGAGAACTGGATCAGATGTAGGCCTCACCTTCTATCGCTCTGCTTCTCTATACATGTGTGCTGCCTAATGAGTAAGCACCACACCCGGTACTAAAGGAGGGGAGAATTGGAGAGAGTACTGGGCCTTGATGTTAGACTAGTAGAACTGCCAAATAGCTAAATTCGAATAGGCATGAAAACTGCAAGGGAAACTTGGGGTGACAAGTCATGGTGTCTTTTAGATGGCTGGTGGTAATGAGCAGGACCTCCTACCATAGAGATACCCTACCACCTATTACTCTGCCCTAATTATGATTAAATATGCTAATGATTACATAAAACCTCACTTAATCTATTATCTGTCTATTATTTATGTATTGATTATTATTTATTAAAGCACCTGACTATTGACTATATTGTGAAAGGGAATTTTAGCACTTTTTGTTTTCACATTACTAATCCAAATACAATCATAAAATACTAATAATACGCAACATTTACTACATTTGTAACTATCCGTTAGTGTTTCTTGTCATTTTACTTGCCAGTATCACTTTTTCAAAATATAAAACCAAGTTGTTGATTTCAGCAACAAAAGAAATATACAAATCGTAGTTCTTTTTTGTCCTTTTAGATTGGAGCTTTAACTCAAAAGATTTATGATCTGAAAGGAAAATTCAAACGCCCCAATCTGCGCAGAGTCCGTATATCTGCAGATGCCATGCTTAAAGCTCTGCTTGGAACCACTCACAAAGTTTCATTAGACTTGAGATCCAATCTAAAATCAGTGAAAAAAGAAGATGAGAAGGTAAGTCGTAATATATGGCAAGATATTATGTTTCATCTAATTCAGAATATTAAAGGTACACTAAATACATTTCATGCACCTCCCTCTGGGGGTTGTCATTATGGAATCTAGCTTACACAGCAGATATCTGAAGAAGAGTTGCTGCACGTGTGCAAACAGATCAGTAATGGAATGCAGTGAAAGTTAGATTTCAACATGGCGGCACCCATGACTAGAGGAAGGCGAGGATTAACCTCAATACTATGCTTGTAAGCTAGCCCTAAATGCATTTTTATAAGTGGAGCGCTAAATTATTGTGCACCCGCAAATGGGCAAAAGTTTTTTTAAAAATAAATAAATAAAAAACTGCACTAGGCAGTTTTGGGGCTTTATAGTTGGCGGGTGTAGGGTGTTAGAAAAAAAAAACGGCACTGAAAAGTGCCTTTACATTGCTGTCTATGGGAACTGGATGTTGTCAGTAAATATATATGTATATGCTTTATATACATATATACAGTATTTGTATTAATATTACTGTATATACACATATTAACACATAATTATATATGTATATAAGCATATACATATATATTTTAAAATTCTGCAATCCCTGCACAACTTTACCCCCTTATGAGCGCTTAGGTTCTGGGTCTTTGGCGGCATCAGAACAAGGCTCCCAATAGAGCCTATGGAAGAGAGCTCTCTTTCTGAAACAGCAATTTTGATATTGTGGTGTTTGGTGAAAATATGTAAATTGATTTTTTTTTATCGGTAGAAAAAGGAAGAAGAAGTTACGGATTGGCGTAAAAATATTGAGGCCATGTCAGGGATGGAGGGCAGGAAAAAGAAGTTTGACACCAGTAACGCTTAAGAAAGGTAAGTTTGCAAGAAGAGTGCAAATATTTCAGTTTCTATATACGCACTAATGTTTATAGGGAAAAAATCATGTATTAAAGGGTTATGAGACCGAAATTGTTTCTTTTATGACTCGGATAGAACATGCGATTTTAAGCAAATTTCTAGTTTACTCCTATTATCAAATTTTCTTCGTTCTCTTGCTATATGTATTTGAAAAGCAGGAATATAAGTTTAGGAGCCCGCCCATTTTTGGTTCAGCACCTGGGTAGTGCTTGCTGATTGGTTACTAAATGTAGCCACCAGTTAGCAAGTGCTAATTTCTAAGCCCTTGAAGGCCGCCATTTTGACAGTTTTTCACAGTTAGACAGCTCTAGTTCATGTGTGCCATATAGAGAACATTGTGCTCACTCCCATGGAGTTACCTAGGAGTCAGCACTGATTGGCTAAAATGCAAGTCTTTCAAAAGAACTTAAATAAGGGGGCAGTCTGCAGAGGCTTGGATAAAAGGTAATAAATAACAGAGGTATAAAGTGTATTAAAATAACAGTGTTGGTTATGCAAAACTGGTTATGAGTGGGTAATAAAGGGATTATCTATCTTTTTAAACAATAAAACATCTGAAGTAGACTGTCCCTTTAATACCTCACATTAATGTCAACACTTTCTGCATTCTCTCAGTTCAACAACTTAATTTTTCTGTCCAGCTGTTGTCTTCTCCTAGTTCATGTTAACTGCCATGCACTTATTTTGTTAATTTTTACTGTATGCAGCATTATTTAAGTTACGGTATATAACAAATAAAGTATTAAAAAACGACTGCACAATAAGCTGCTTCACATTGGCTAAATCTATGCAAAGAGGAGGGTAGTGGGTGGGTTTAAAAGTGTCAAGTAACATTTTGGACTGGCTAGTAGCTTAGGGCTTGAAATTTTGATCCAATTTAGAAGGTTGTAAGCTATATATTAGCATCCTGTTTATTTTATTTAAGCCCTGCTAAAATTGGATTGCTCCTGATACAATTTAACCATTGCATAATCTTATTGTGATTACTCGCCAAACAATTATGAAATTCATTTTAAGTTTTTTAAAAGTAGTTTTGTTACAAAGCTGATCAACCATTAAATTTATGAATGAACCAACTATGTGTTATGCGCCAGCACCACATACATTTTTTTTTTTTTTAAATAATCTGAATTTCAATAACAAATCATGCTGATACATGCTTGTTCTCATTACCACTTACAGCAAATATTTCTTCCTGTCTCAATGAGACTTAGAACAAAGATTATATTGTGTCACACATTTAAATGAGCAAATTTCATTATTAGAAAACTTATTTTTTCATTACATTGATGTCTAATAAAACTAAATTATATCCTATAGCATGGCAAGTGCCAAAGGTCTTTACTCCTCACTTTAAGACATGATTTACAACTGTGGTTAAAGGAAAGTCAAAATTAAATGTTCATAATTCACCATGCAATTTTAGTTTAACTTCTATTTTTTCTCTTGGTATCCTTTGTTGAAAAAACATATGCACATATCCTACACTACTGGGATTATGTACTAGGTGTGAAAAGAGTTGTTTTTTAAAGGGACACTGAACCCACATTTTTTCTTTTGTGATTCAGATAGAGCATGCAATTTTAAGCAACTTTCTAATTTACTCCTATTAGCAAATGTTCTTCATTCTCTTGTTATCTTTATTTGAAAAGCAAGAATGTACGTTTAGATGCCGGCCCATTTTGGTGAACAACCTGGGTTGTTCTTGCTGATTGGTGGATAAATTCATCCACCAATAAACAAGTGCTGTCCAAGGTTCTAGACTTTCTTTTTCAAATAAAGATAGCAAGAGAATGAAGATAAATTGATAATAGGAGTAAATTAGAAAGTTGCTTAAAATTGCATGCTCTATCTGAATCACGAAAGCAAAAATGTGGGTTCAGTGTTCCTTTAAATTAGATATTTTTTATGGTGGCATCTAATCCCCATCTGAAGGTATGCTTAGGGACATGGGGAAGCTCTTAACTACCTGCTAGATTGATTTCAAAGTCCTCCTTTTTATTAAAGATGGAGTACTATTTTGGTCGTAAAGAGGTATTTTTCTTGGTATCTTTTGTTGAAAAGCAAAGGCGTATGCTTAGGAGCCAGCCCATTTCTGGAGCACTATATGGCAGCAGTTTTGTAAGAATGTTATCCATTTGCAGGAACACTAGATGATAGCACTATTTCCTGCAATGTTGTGCTCCAGATGCCTACCTAGGTATCTCATCAACATAGAATATCATTGAAACAAAGCAAATTTGATAGTAGAAGTAAACTTTTTTTTAAAAATAGTATACTCTGTCTGAATCCCAAAAGAAAAGTTTTGGGTCTCCTATCCCTTTTAAGTTTTCAGATTGGGTAATTTTTTTGGGGGCCTCACTTTCTTACTTTGAGAAATGCTACCTTGGGGATATGAAGGTGCACACAAGAGGAAGCAAGTCCCCTTCCCCCAATTTTTATATCCAGTTTGTACTTTTAGGTATTATGGGTTATAGAGCTGCAAATAGGCTGTCAAGCTAAAGTCATTTCATTGATACTCCATAAAAAATATTTTGACGGGAAGATAATCTCTGCCGTCTGAATTTCTGCCATAACCATTGTGTTTCTTGCATATATTTATATCACCTGCTTAACTCTAGGGTGAGGCTAGATTCTTCAGGCTAATTATTTCCCGTCATCACCTTTTCATTTTACGATTTATAACATGTTTTTTGTTGGTGTTTTTTTTGCCTAACATATTTTAATATTGAAAATACACTCCCTAGATATTAAATCTTCTTCAAGTTCATCATAGAAGGTGTGAGAAAGTAGTTAATCTAAAAAAGTCATATTTATGATGGTGTGTTCTTGTTACTTATCACCGTTCTTTAGAAACATGTTTAACCCCTTCACTATAGGGACTTTCAGAGAAAAACTTGCCCAAAATACCAGAGAATTTTGCATTTTTGCTTTCACTCGATTTGAACAGAAATAGAGCCTTGGTTTTATTTACCTGTGAAAACGATCTACATTTTTTAAGTAGACAACCAAAGCTATTGATCTAGGCTCATTTTGGTATATTTTATGCCACCATTGCATCGACAAATGCAAAATTATTTACATACTGCTTGTGCAATCATGGCGCAAATTATTGTAAAAGCTTCTCTGGGATCCCCTTTGTTCAGAAATAGCAGACATATATGGCTTTATCATTGCTTTTTGGTAATTAGAAGGCTGCTAATTGCAGCTGTGCACCACACTTCTAGTATTCCCAGCAGTTAAGGGGTTAGGTAGCTTGTAAGGTTAATTTTAGCTTTAGTGTAGAGCTTACACTCCCACCTGACACTTCCCACCCCCTGATACCTACCTGATCCTTAGGTACTGTCAGACAGCCTGCCAATGTTTTCTGCTGTGTAGGATCCCCCTTACCTTCCAACCTCCCTGATTTCCCCCCTCCCCCCAAAACAGCTCTCTAACCCTACCCCCACTAACTTTTGTCCGTCATCTTAGGTACTGGTAGATGTCTGCCAGTATCTTTAAACCCCTTTTTATATATAACTTTACATTTTTGTAAAATTATTTTCTGTAGTGTAGTGCCCCCCCCCCCACTTCCCGTGATCCTCATGGATCCCCACACCCCAACATCCTTTTTCTGTAGTGTGTCTGCACCATACCTCTCTCTCCCTTTATTTTAATTTTGACCACGGTGTAGTGCCCTCCCTGCTGGACCACCCACCCACCTCCTGGATTCCCTCCCACACCTCCCGTCGGCACCAGCAGGTGATCGATACAGACAGTGACACACATAGTGTCACCGTCTGTAACAATCTGGCATCTGCCCTCATTTGAAACTGGAGCACAGATGCCTAGAGCTCAGGAACCCCAGCTCTCGGCTAAAACTTAACAGCTGAGACTGCTGGAGCTTCCTGAAGCTCAGACATGTGTATATACATTGTGCAGTACGATAGCCAAAATACAGAACAACGTATATATACGTCTCTTTGGGCTAAGGGGTTAATTTAATCTGAGATTTCTAATAGCAGCACAAACTAGACTGGATTGTTAATAAGTGGTATGCAGTCTATAATGTTGGGTGCACTACTGTTTGCACAACCTTGCACAAAGAATAACGCAAAATCTGGTATTGCAAGTGGATGGTTAAATATTTTAACCAAAACAGAAACTTATTTTAGCATACACTTTTAATGAATAACACAGGTGAGTTAGGTGTTGAGCTGAAACACAATCCAAAATACCACTGTAAAAAATAGTGCATTTTAATTCATGAAGTAAACCATTGTTATTAATAGTGCAGCACTTAACTACTTAAAGCACTCCACTACTTGCGCACCCTTGGGTTAGCGCACCATCAGCTTAGCACTTGAGCGATATCTGTCATGAATTTTACTATGTGAGGTGATTTAGTGCACCCACATGCAGATGTTAGCCATGTAAGAGTATTGCTTTAGCAATAGAAATTAAATTTGGTAATTTGAGCGCAAAAAATAAATTTTCTTGAGCAGCTCCATCCTTTGCTTTCATGCAGTCAGTTACGTGAGAGCAGGACTTGTCAATCACCCCAAAAGAATGAGTCTGAGATTCTTGAGATCCACAACCTCTGATGTAGACAGATTAACCTCTTCAGCCCCAAGGATGTTTTTTTTTAAATATCATTAAGTACTTAGCCCAAAGGACCTTTTGACATTTTTAAACATCCAAGTAAATTGTCACTTGTCGGTGCAGCTGAGAACTCCTTCCATGGATAACAAAAGTTGATGCTAAGTATTTGTCTCCCCATATGTAGCTTGCAGATCCCACCCATTTTTTTTTTTTTTTATCTTGATATTTCATATGAGCCAAAACTTATACTGAAGATACTCGGCTCCCAAATATGCAAATTTTGCCAAAAAGACAGAAAAGAATCTGTTGAAAATAACTTTTTTTATTTACATGCAAGGCATCTCTGGGACTTATTCATTTGCATATGTGTGTCTATCTCTTGCTGTGTGTGCTTACCCAGCCTGTCTGTGTGTTTGTCTGTCTACCCTAGCTGTGTGAGTGTCTACTTCTGCCTGAGTCACAACTTTTGGTTTGCTATGCAGTCACATTCTTTGCCCCTAAAAAAATAAAAAGCACATCCTTCACTAATATAATATTTATTTCATACAGTTTTTACTTCAACATTTTTATTCCCCTTTTTTAATTATAATAATTAAGGGCCATTATATTTGAAAAATTACATGCTGGTCAAATTAGAGCATGTAAAAAAATATTACCATAATGTCCTTTTCATTTTTAATAAACATTTTAAACCTGCATACTGTAGTAATAAAAAAAAGTCAGTAGAGCAAATAGCCCTAACGAGGTGCGCTTGTGTGAATGAGTCCTCAGGTGGATCTTACAACCTCGGCAGCACTCCCAATGCAAATAGACGTGATGAAATCTCCTGTAGCAGACAGAGGAATAGAGGCGCCACAATAGAGCAATATCGTCTGAAACAGGCAGCAGAAGAAAGAGCCACCCACAGCGTTCCGCCAAGGAAACCAGCAACAGCAGGTGGGCCTGTACAGCTGTTGCTGGTTTCCTTGGCGGAACGCTGTCAGTGCATGATTTAGCCGATTGGTGATTACATGGGCTGGCTGATCTTCTGTGATGACATTGGTGATGCATTTGACGCTCTAGCGTGTCTGTCTGGCGACTCATAGATCTGCTGTGTCTGGCACTCTGGCTGTGCCGCTGCTCATGTGAGTAGAACTACTGAAAGCGATGGGGGGCTCTTTCTTCTGCTGCCTGTTTGTTTCAGACGATATTGCTCTATTGTGGCGCCTCTCTTCTTCTGTCTTCTACAGGAGATTTCATCACATACTGTAGTAATATGTTTTATTTGTTATAGTTACTTGGTGAATGAATGAATGTTTTTTATTAATTTGATTTTCTTTTATTTTCACAGATGTCAGGACACAAAACTTTGATGTTTTGAAGATTTGGAATAAACTAATATTAAAATTCAGACTAACATAAAAATGAGACAATCAAGATATTTAAATGTAAAAATTGTTTTTCGTTTTCTTGCTCAGGTTTAGATACAAAAAATGTTGAATTATCTTTTTGGAATGTTCACAATAAACAAACATCACAGAATAATGTGTTATGTGACTATTAGATCCCAAGCTCATGTGTTAATGAAACAAACATTCAAAATGTAAAACAATATGGGGAACTTGCAAGTCCTAGACCAGGTGACCTTAGAGGAAAGAATAATTGGCCAGATTACAAGTTGAGCCCAAAATATCGCTTCTGCGAAAGAGATATTTGTGGTCATCTCAGTAATACCAGTGCATGCAAATTTGCGCTGGTATTACAAGTGAGGTGCAATGTGAACGCGACATCGTGACCCAGTTCCCATTATAGAATCAGCCCTGGTAAAAACTATCACTTCAACTGTGATAACATTTTCTAGAAGCATTCTTACTAATGCATGTGCATTGAAATGCAATTGTGCACATTTTAATTTCTAGCCATATATACTTTTAAGTTTAAAAAAGAAAAGGAAAAAAAAAAACATCTTTAATCATCTACAAGATTGCACATTTGTCAGGCATAATTACCACCAAAGGAGTGGGTACCTGGCTCAGAACTATAGAGCATGTTCAGCAAATAATCCAGTTTGCAATTCATATATGGGAATTGTAATTGTACACAAGAGCATTTAGGGTTTTGTATGAGTTGAGAAAAAAGTGAAGGGGCAAGATGCCTACAGCTACTCTACATACTATGTGTGTCCTATAGGGTTGCCAGTTGTCCTCTACAAAAATACTGGACATGTTGCAAGTGACTGGACACGGTTGGTAGGTGGGGTTCACACACCTCCTCAAAATGTCTTCCAAAGGCGGCATCCTTGACCCCTCCAAGTATATATTAACTGAACAGTCATTGTAGCCCCTTTAGTTGCCAGTAACATACAAATCAATGCAGTAACCTATCTGGCTGCCAGTAACACACATACACAGATTTGACCCCCCTTGCCAGGAGTACACATAGGGCAATTATTTAACAACCACAAGACTGCCAGTAACATAAAACAATGTTGTTGTTTTTTTACCCCAGCAACATATTTAATTGTGCATGCACAGGCATAAAGGCCTTTTAAATTTAGCTGCCACTATTTTTGTGTACATTTTACTGGACAGCCTGCAAAAATACTGGACTGTCCAGTTGAATACTGGAGACTTGGTGAGCCTAGTGTCCTGTGTCACTTCTAAGGTTGTTCTAGAGATCTTTTCTTTCATTGCTTAAAGCTTTGTGTTTATGAATATATATCGAATGTTCAGTTCCCCATCTTGCAAATTAGAAGGAAAGTAAAAGATATAAATATCAGATTTTTTCCTAAAAGGTTCCACTTTGTAAAGAAAAACAAAACACACCACTAAATATGGTATAAAACAATCTGGTGACTCAGGTGCAAGATGTATACAGTCAGTTAATTACAAAGAGACACTACTGCCCATGTGAGTATTAGGGGTTGGGAAGAAAATGAATGCGTTTGCTCACACAAATGGGGTTAAAAGATCAGAGCAGCAAACTGCATGTGGGTATTAAATGTTCTCTATATTAGATATGATGTTGCTAGGTAATAAGTAACTAAAAATGGTATAGTGAAAACAATTATAGGTGCATATTTTAACACTCTTTGGCTTACTAAAGTCCCATAGAATAATGTAAACATTTAAACAGCCAAGTTTTTCAGGAAAACTGAAATAGAGCATACTCCAGCCTTGACAATAATATCAGGAGTCCAGCAGTCATTAAAGGGACAGTCAAGTAAAAACAAACTTTCATGATTTAAATAAGGCATATAATTTTAAACAACTTTCCAATTTACTTTTATTACCAATTTTGCTTTGTTCTTTTGATATTCTTAGTTGAAAGCTAATTCTAGGAGGTTCATATGCTAATTTCTTAGACCTTGAAGACTGCCTCTAATCTGAATGCATTTTGACCACTAGAGGACATTAGTTCATATGTTTCATATAGATAACATTGAGCTCATGCACGTGAAGTTACCCTGGAGTGAGCACTGATTGGCTAAAATTCAAGTCTGTCAAATGAACTGAAATAAGGGGGCAGTCTGCAGAGGCTTAGATACAAGGTAATCACAGAGGTAAAAAGTGTATTTCTATAACTGGTTATGCAAAACTGGGGAATGGGTAATAAAGGGATTATCTATCTTTTTAAAGTGATGGTAAACTCTCCCCTTTTTAAAATCAGATCTGGAATGTAAGCGCTATTTTAGATGGAGTTTAATTCATTAGCTGTAATGAAGATGCAGTATAACATGCTTTTTAATATAGATATGAAATTCAAATACTGCATGCTCATCCGCCCACTTCAAAAGTAAAATTTTCTGTGAACTAACAGATTGAATCAGGGGCGTATTTAGGTTTTGTGCTGCCCTAGGCACTCAAAATTCTGCTGCCCCCACCCCCCACCCCACCCCAGGTTTAAGGCCTTTTTTTAGACATAATATTTTTGGGGCAGGGTGTAAAAAATTAAAAAAAATTATGTCTTTTTAAGTAAATGTTCACCAGGGCTTGCATTCACTCTGGTCACACACACACACACACACACACACACACACACATATATATATATATATATATATATATATATATATATATATATATATATATAAAGACATTATTTTGCAAGTCAGATGATTAAAGTGTTTATATCAGAAAAAAATATCCTTCACTGTATGATAGTTTGTCAGTAGGTAGTTGTTGAACTTTAAACATCTTCTTTGGAGATTGACAGTTATTTAAGCAAAATATCTGCTTGGATAAATATGTAATGAATATACAAACTGGCCTTTAAAAGTACTTACAGTAGTTATGATAGGTTTAGGAATTGTATCCTAGGGAATAAAGTCACATGATACAATCATAATAAAGTATATACTTGTATTGTTTCTGAATGTATTAAATGCATACAACATATTTTCAGTTGTGTTTTAAGTCACATAGTTGTATAGATTCAGCAATAAATACTTATTCTTTGCATGTATGACAGATAGACAAACAGTAAATGTACAAGTATTTAGTGACTAATCTGTTTAAGTATTTTAATGCCTAATGAAGATGTATTGAAGGGAGAAAGGCATATGCTGTTTCACAGTGGTCACGTTGTAGTGCACACTGCACTGTGTAGTCTGTGTGAGTCTCAATCACACGGTGGAGCCAGGAAGAATACTGCATTCCCTCTCAGTCCAGGCCAGGCTGCGCAAGTGAGCTGCACCTCAACTGTCACCACATCATGCGCACCCACATACAATCCCATAGGATAGCAATAGCCGAGCCAGCCATTTAAAGGGACACTGAACCCAAATTTTTTCTTTCATGTTTCAGATAGAGCATGCAATTTTAAGCCACTTTCTAATTTATTCCTATTATCATTTTTTCTTCCTTCTCTTGCTATCTTTATTTTAAAAAGACATCTAAGCTTTTTTTTTTTATTCAGAACTCTGGACAGCACTTTTTTATTGGAGGATGAGTTTATCCACCAATCAGCAAGAACAACCCAGGTTGATCACCAAAAATGGGCCGGCATCTAAACTTACTTTCTTGCATTTCAAATAAAGATACCAAGAGAATTAAGAAAATTTGATAATAGGAGTAAATTTGAAATTTGCTTAAAATGTCATGCTCTATCTGAATCACGAAAGAAAATAATTGGGTACAGTGTCCCTTTAAGTAATTTGTAATTGGTTGATTTAGCCACCCGGCCCGAAGTTCAGTAGAGTGGCCCTAGGGACTCAAGATTCTGCTGCCCCTTAAAAATCTGCTGCCCTAGGCACCGGCCTCGTTGGCCTATGCCTCAATACGCCCCTGGATTGAATTGTTGTCCAATCAGCGCTCTCCCCATATGGCACTTTTGTTGTAGCTAGAGCATTGATTGGAGAGTAATTCAATCATTTAGCTGACAGGAAAATTGACTTTTGAAGTGGGTGGTGTAACGTGGGGTATTTGAATTTCATATCTATATTAATAACTAAGTTATAGAACATCTTCATTGCACATGATGAATAAAACTCTATCTAAAATAGCGCTTACATTCCAGATCTGATTTTAAAAAGGGGAGAGTTTACCATCACTTTAAACAACAAAAAAATCTGGTGTTGACTTTCCCTTTAAGTAAACAATGCTCTCCAGATTGCAAAACGGGGATAGCTAATGCTCCAGGTTATCTTGAGAGCAGATAAAGCGTCCAAACAGGATAATCAATCAGCTGTTCTATGAAAGACTGTAATGATGTAAATTTGTCATATTACATTCCCATGGGCGATGATATCCACCTCACTTTGGAACTATAGACTGGTGTCATCACACAAGTAACCCCTCAACTTGCTCTACAATCTCTTCTCTTGATGGTATGGTTTCAACTGGACTAGGCATCTCGGTAGAATCCAAGTGAAAGCTTTGGCGAAAAAATGACCAGTATGTTACCTAAGACTCCTGTAGAATCAAGTATCAAAGTTTATTGCCATGGCATACATGTAATAAATTGCATAATATATAAAATAATGTGTAACGAGCTTGCATGAGACAGGGCTAAATTCATATGCAGCATTGCAGGTGATGGCTATTTGTAGGTGGCAGGTGTTTTATCTAGAATGTACTGCATAAAGGGGATATGAGACTGTGGAGTGGACAGTTTGCCAAGAAGGGAACGTAAACTAAAAGTAATGAAACAGAAAATAGAAGGCAGATGAATATATAACATATAAACTGGTGTGATCAATAAAGCATCTGTAATACTCACTAATAGAACAGCTCCCAGTGAAGGACCTGTAGGTTTAGAAGATTGTTACATTAGAGATCAGTGACAATGACATTTTAAACATTTTGAGAGATAGCAAAGTTACAATGGAACTGGAAAATGTACTTTCATAAAACCCTTGACATATTTAATTTGATCAATGTTCTATAGCCAAAAGTTTTTAAGTGTCCTAAATTATTATTTTATTGTTGTCATGTTTTACAAATATGGTCTAGTATCAATATCTAATGTGACTTATCAAAGTTCTGCTATTGACACAGTAATCATAAACAATACATTAAAAACACACACAAAAAAAGAACTTCATAAAAGATATAGTGTAACATAAACAAAAACAGCAATGTGATTGAAAACCAGTACAGTATATGCAAAGGACCTCTTGTGAAGAAAAGAACACAAAAATGAATAAAACATAGGCCGAGATTTATTATAATTATGCATGTACAGAAGGTTCTCATAAGGAGAACCTGTCCATGGGCCTTCAGGGTCTTCACAGCAGCATCAGCGGCCGGAATTTAAGATTGCACAAGCAGTTGCTCATACAACCCTGCCCCCTGATCTTGTGTCACCAGTTGAGTGAGAGCAGAACTTGTCAGCCATTCTGGGCGAAGGAGTCCAGGTTGTTTGATGTACACAACCTCTAATGTACGGACAGGTTAAGCAGTAGCGGTTGTACGACTGATGCTTCTGAACGTTCGGTTGCACGAGCGAGCCTGCTCCGAAACATATCATAGTTCCAATATCAAAACAAATATTGATTTTGTTGCTACTGCAATCAGTCTTTCTTTTACATTTCAAACGGCCTGTGTAAAATAAACTCTTTAATTAGTTTTTTTTAAAAACACAACTAGCAAGTTCAGATGAAATTTACATATATAGAGAGTGATGATGTGTGATCTGTCCAATCACCATCTAGTGGAATTTGTTCTTCCATCACTTCTTAAACATTTAACTTTTATTTTATGTTTAATTAAAGAAAATAGAAGTATTTTCAAAAACATTACAGTTCATAAAGCTAAACTACATCCCCCCCCCCCCAATTTATAAAGGGACAGACTTTATCTTAGGATGGTAGCAGGGCCGGACTGGAAATAAAAAGCAGCTCTGGAAAAGGGACATTAAACACTAAGGGCCAGATTACTAATGGAGCGCTATTTAACACTCCCACTCGAGCGTTAACTGTGCTAAAAAAAAGTTTTATGCACGTGTCGGGTTGCGCTCATATTACAAGTTGAAGGTAAACTATTTTTGTTCGCGTGCTAACAAGACGCACGTAAAAAGCCAAACTTGGAATATCGCAAATGCAATAACCTTTTCCCCCATAGAAGTAAATGGTGCAAAAAAAGTGGGAAATACCTAACACCCTACTCATGCACAAACCCGATCGCATATTCTCAAGTGCGCTAACCGACATGAAAATATGAATATTTCACATTCCAATGTTTTTCACATAGAAGAATATGTTAAATTTATTCATAAATGCATATTTCAACATATAACTAAAGTTATTTTGGTATTATATATATATTGAATATGAATCATGCATAAATGTCATTTTACATGTTTGCATCTTCTATATATGTCTATGTATGTGTTTATGTGTATACGTCTGTAAATTAATATATACACACATATACATCTACACACACACACACCTTTAGATAAGTCTATGTATGTCTACAGGGAGTGCAGAATTATTAGGCAAGTTGTATTTTTGAGGATTAATTTTATTATTGAACAACAACCATGTTCTCAATGAACCCAAAAAACTCATTAATATCAAAGCTGAATAGTTTTGGAAGTAGTTTTTAGTTTGTTTTTAGTTATAGCTATTTTAGGGGGATATCTGTGTGTGCAGGTGACTATTACTGTGCATAATTATTAGGCAACTTAACAAAAAACAAATATATACCCATTTCAATTATTTATTTTTACCAGTGAAACCAATATAACATCTCAACATTCACAAATATACATTTCTGACATTCAAAAACAAAACAAAAACAAATCAGTGACTAATATAGCCACCTTTCTTTGCAAGGACACTAAAAAAAAGCCTGCCATCCATGGATTCTGTCAGTGTTTTGATCTGTTCACCATCAACATTGCGTGCAGCAGCAACCACAGCCTCCCAGACACTGTTCAGAGAGGTGTACTGTTTTCCCTCCTTGTAAATCTCACATTTGATGATGGACCACAGGTTCTCAATGGGGTTCAGATCAGGTGAACAAGGAGGCCATGTCATTAGATTTTCTTCATTTATACCCTTTCTTGCCAGCCACGCTGTGGAGTACTTGGACGCGTGTGATGGAGCATTGTCCTGCATGAAAATCATGTTTTTCTTGAAGGATGCAGACTTCTTCCTGTACCACTGCTTGAAGAAGGTGTCTTCCAGAAACTGGCAGTAGGACTGGGAGTTGAGCTTGACTCCATCCTCAACCCGAAAAGGCCCCACAAGCTCATCTTTGATGATACCAGCCCAAACCAGTACTCCACCTCCACCTTGCTGGCATCTGAGTCGGACTGGAGCTCTCTGCCCTTTACCAATCCAGCCACGGGCCCATCCATCTGGCCAATCAAGACTCACTCTCATTTCATCAGTCCATAAAACCTTAGAAAAATCAGTCTTGAGATATTTCTTGGCCCAGTCTTGACGTTTCAGCTTGTGTGTCTTGTTCAGTGGTGGTCGTCTTTCAGCCTTTCTTACCTTGGCCATGTCTCTGAGTATTGCACACCTTGTGCTTTTGGGCACTCCAGTGATGTTGCAGCTCTGAAATATGGCCAAACTGGTGGCAAGTGGCACTTTTCTCAGTTCATGGGCAGTTATTTTGTGCCTTGGTTTTTCCACGCGCTTCTTGCGACCCTGTTGACTATTTTGAATGAAACGCTTGATTGTTCGATGATCACGCTTCAGAAGCTTTGCAATTTTAAGAGTGCTGCATCCCTCTGCAAGATATCTCACTATTTTTGACTTTTCTGAGCCTGTCAAGTCCTTCTTTTGACCCATTTTGCCAAAGGAAAGGAAGTTGCCTAATAATTATGCACACCTGATATAGGGTGTTGATGTCATTAGACCACACCCCTTCTCATTACAGAGATGCACATCACCTAATATGCTTAATTGGTAGTAGGCTTTCGAGCCTATACAGCTTGGAGTAAGACAACATGCATAAAGAGGATGATGTGGTCAAAATACTCATTTGCCTAATAATTCTGCACTCCCTGTATATTAAAGCCCTTTGCCTGCTTTTTTTTCTAACAAACATCTGAGACCTCATATCTTTGAGCCCTTATAATTTTTATGTGCAATATTTTTACAGGAAAGGAGAACAAAATAAATAATGGAAGTATATTGCAAAGTTGATTTACTACATGTAATTAAACAATTTATATTAATATCGAGGTGTTTAATGTTTAAGTCTGTATAATGCGCACTCTCTATTTTTCTAAAGGGGATTACTGTGATACTCCTTCCACAAATACTTTTTTTTAATAAAATCAAATTAGTTTGTAAGAATTTTTTTTTTTTTTACATAGGCACCCTGCAACCCAATATCACCCATGAATCCCTTTCAGAGTGTAAAAATAATAGTGTTATCTGGAGAAGACACTCAAAATAGTGTGTCACTCTGTCTCACAGTGTAACTTCCCTAGACAATATACGCCATTCAAAGGTGAGCTACAATGGTTCATGGTCTAGGAAATAAAACTTACAAGGAAATGATTTGTGAGCTTAATACTTTTAGCTCAAAGGAGAAAAGAGAGACAATACAATTCCATCACCAGCAACACCACATCCTTAGCTGGCCAGGCCAGCACCAGCTGCTCTGGCCCATTGGGAAATCTCCCGGAGTCCTGGTAGGCCAATCCAGCCTTGGATGACAGTACAAGGAAACTATTGATTGTTATTTTCAGTTGGCACAGGGCACATTTACTGTAAAATGTCTTAATGTATTAATATATTAAAAGATGTTAAAATGTGCACATGTAGAATTATACTGAGTAATATAACATTATTAAACAGGCCAATTTCATGGTCTAACCACAGGTTCCAATTAGAGTAAATTATACATTTCAAATTAATATTAAAGGGACATTAAAAAGGATTTTACTCTAATTTAATTTTGTTTTTAACCCCAGCAAATGAATTAAACACGCAGGTAAAGCACAGCTCAGGAGTTAAAAGCATTGTAGCTTCTAAACATGAAACCACCAGTGATTGGCATCTATATGCAACTGCAGCTTCTGACTCACTGGCCTCTCTGCTCCAGAGCTGCGATGCTTCAGACTCCCAAGCTAGATGTTACTTATGTGTTTAACTGTTTTGCAGGGGTTAAACACATAGTAAACTAGGATCAGTAACACAATCCATACTAGTTCTGAGGAATTAGAGTGTGTATTGTTTTGCATTAAAATTCCTTTTAAATAAACAGGAAAATAGCTGCACTGCTATCACAGAACAAAATCATTAAGACTTGTTTAAAGGGACACTGAACCCAATTTTTTTCTTTCATGATTCAGATAGAGCATGCAATTTTAAGCAACTTTCTAATTTACTCCTATTATTAATTTGTCTTCGTTCTCTTGGTATCTTTATTTAAAAAGCAGGAATGCAAGCTTACGAGTCGGCCTATTTTTGGTTCAGACCCTGGATAGCGCTTGCTGATTGGTGAATACCATTTAGCCACCAATCAGCAAGTACAACCTAGGTGCTGAACCAAAGATGGGCCGGCTCGTAAGCTTTACATTCCTGCTTTTTAAAAAAAGATACCAAAAGAACGAAGAAAAATTGAACGTAGGAGTAAATTAAAAAGTTGCTTAAAATTGCATGCTCTATCTCAGTGTTTCCCAACCACGGTCTTCAAGTACCCCCCACAGTCCTGGCTTTCATTATAGCTGAACTAGAACACAGGTGAAATAATTATCTGATGGATTAGAGCAGGTCGGTTACTGATCAGCTGATTACTTCACCTGTGCACTGGTTCAGCTATAATGAAAACCAGGCCTGTTGGGGGTACTTGAGGACCGCGGTTGGGAAACACTGCTCTATCTGAATCATGAAAGAAAAAATGTGGGTTCAGTGTCCCTTTAAGGTAACATTGATGAACATCTGAATAAGATGCATATGAGGTGTTTAAAGCTTATGGAACATGAAACATTGATATATGTTTACGTTGGTTCATTAGAAGGTATCACAATCTACTAAAAGGAGCATTATGTCTGAGACCAATATGACAATAACATTTGTAGTAATTAAGGAGATGGAGACCTTGGGGTCGATCCGATAAAAATCGTCGCCCGCAAAAGCCGGCAACGCCAATAATTGCGCGGGTTTGGTATCCTATATACGGCGTAAGCTAGAAGTTACGCGCGTAGATTTCTGGCGTCGCCCGTAGTTTTTTGGCCCATAGACTGACATACAAAACACGCGCAATTTGCTATCCAATATACGGCGTAAGGACTTACGCGCGCAGATTTTACAAAATCTACTCCATTCTCAGCTCGCCACAAATTGAAGGCGCAGGTACCCTTGCACTGACTTAGAAACCAACGTAACTCTCAGAAGGCCTAACAAATGCATGCCTAACAATATACATAGCAGCAGCTTGTTCACAAATAGTTAACCTCTTAAAAGCATTTATTATTCCTGCCCCTGCAAGTGTGTCAAACCAATCACAAACAGCACAACCTCTCACCTGCAGACTTAAAACACCTGCAAATGCACACCCTCATTAGCCACCATGTTTCCCTTGCAGTATATTGCATTTAGAGTCAGACAGCGTCGTGGGGCACAAGGGGTGCTTGAACCCCTACAAGCCCCTGTTTTGGATGGTATCCCTGCTGCTGAGGTCCCTGGTCATGGTGCTGTAGCTGTCCCTGCTCCAGCTGCTGCTGCTGCCCTCCCTGCTCCTCCTGCTGTTGTCCCTGTTCCTGGTGCTCACCATGCTGCTGTTGCTGCAGCTGCCCATAGGCCAGCAGGGCCTATAAGACGAAGGCATCAGCAGAGGGGAAGAGCACCAAGGGTACACAGGGTTAGGGTCACCCTGTTTGGGATGACAGAAGTGGAGGTCAGGGAAAAATATCGCTTGACATCTGCAAGCCTCATTAACCTATATGAGGTGTTGAAGGATGAAATTGACCCTCAAGCGTATAGGAACCGAGCTCTGACTGGTATGCAGAAGCTGTTGTGTGTTGTACACTTCCTGGCAACTGGCTCATACCAGTCAACAGAGGGGCTTGTGTCTGGCCTAGCGCAGTCTACCTTCTCCAGGATTCTAGGGGAGGTTCTGACTGCTCTAGATAACCAGACACAACGATACATTCATTTCCCCCATACCCCCCAGGAATGGAACCGTCTTAAACAAGGCTTCTATCGACTGGGGGGTATTCCTAATGTCATGGGGGCAATTGATTGCACACATGTGCGTATTGTGGCCCCACATGAGGAGACAATCCTCTATATTAACAGGAAAGGGTTTCACTCATTGAATTGCCAGATGGTCTGCGATACCAATCTGAAATTCTTACATGTGTATGCAGGCTTCCCAGGGAGTGCACATGATTCCTACATCCTGCGCCAGACCTCCTTATTCAATATGTTTGAAAATGGAACACTTTCGGGAGGATGGCTGTATATTTCTAATAAAGGGACACTAAACACATATTGTCATCTCATGTGTCAGATAGAGAATACAATGTTAAACAGCATTACAATTCACTTTTCTTATATCATTTTATTCATTCTTTAAATATCTTTTTTTTTTAAATTTATAATTCACATATATGAGCCAATCATATGAGGCTTCTATGTGCAGCCACCAATCAGCAGCTATTGAGCATATCTAATATGCTTGTCATCAAGAGTTATCTATAGAATGGAGAAAATGATCTAATCGAAGTTAATTATCAAGCTGCTAACAATTGCAGGTTCTTATTAAATGGACAGTCTAGTATAAATTGCACTTCCATTATTCAGATAGGCCTTTTAATTTTAATTAACTATCCTGATTACTTCCATTAATGTTTTTATTAAATCTATCTTTTATATGTGATTCATGTTGTGTCCCTTTAAAGCACATGATGTACCTGTAGTAATCCAAACACATATGTTACATGACAGGTGACGCAGGGTATGGCTGCAGACCATGGTTATTAACCCCCTTGGTGCACCCCATTACGGAGCCACAACTCAGGTACCAGGAGGCACACATAAGAACAAGGAATGTCATTGAAAGGAGCTTTGGCCTATTAAAAACCAGGTTCAGGTGTCTGGATGTTACCGGCGGAGCACTACAGTATAACCCCAGCAAAGTGTGTTCCATTGTCAATGCTTGCTGTATTCTACACAACATTGCTGTGGACACACGTTTGTTGGGGGACATTGACCCAGAGCAGCAGCAGCAGCTGGTTCCTGTACTTGAGGATGTGGACAGGGGGACACTGAGGGGGAATGAAGTGAGGGATTATGTCATCCGGGAATACTTCACCTGTAAGTTACTTATTCATAAGTACAGTAAACCGTAACATTCACATGTATTATGATGTTTGACAGTACCTCACCAACCATTGCATGTGTATATATCATGTCTTGCAGAATTTAAAAGTTTGGATTTCCACTGCATGTAAGTGAAACTACTACATCCCAACCCCCTTCCCTTAAAGGGACACTATACCCAAACATATTGTTTCATGATTAAGGATAGAGAAGATCATTTTTAAAAACCTTATAATTTAAATCAATTACCTATTTTCATTATTTATTTAGATATACTTTAATGAAGACATAGAAATGCACACAGTGAAGAAATCGCAGGAGGCATCTATATACAGCTACTAATCATCAGCTACCAAGCATATCTCGATATGGTTTTCAGCAAAGAATATCAATAGAATGAAGCAACATAAATAATAGAATGAAATTATAATTTCTTTTTGGAATTATCTTCTCCTTCAAAATCATGAAGTAAAAATATTTGCTTTCATGTCCCTTTAACAACCCTAATTACTGTATATTTATAATTTGTTTCATTCATGTTTAGTTCACTATCATTAAGAATGAGGATAATGGATATTTATACCTTATGTTCACACCTTCTTTAAATACATTATTAGTTATATATACCAACGTGTCAATTTATATTGGATGTGAGAAACCTTGATGTACATCTTAGAAGTTAATATTACTATATGTACCGTTGAGACACAACCATGTGATGTTGTTTATTGAGCAGGAATATGTCATAAACATTATAATAATACCTTTTTGGTCCATTTCAACACAGGTATTATTATATGTTTTACCAATATTACTGTACTAAAACACAACTCACATGGATGTGGATGACAATTAGATAGTAAATAACAGAGGACAAGATTTTCAATGAAATTGAATAATATTTTTTTTTTTTAGGCCTCTTAGATGAGGGGCCTGGTGTGGGTCTTCTGCCTCTCCTGGGTTGTGTGGATCCAGTAGGAGTGCTGGTCACAGAGGAGATACTTGATGCCATGTCCTGCTGTTGGGTGAAATGCTCCACCAAAGCCCCCAACAGTAGGTTCTGTTCCCTCCATCTTTGGTCACTCTGTATTTGCATGTCCGATATGACTCGCAGCATTTGGTTTTGGTTTTGGACCATAGCTGATACAGATTCTGCCATGTCCCTTTGCAGCTCATTTGACCTCTGTTGCAAACGCTGTTGGCTTCTATGGAACCTGTGTTGTTCCCTCTGCATTCTTTGACACGTTGCCGTTAGAGTCTCACAGGTCAATGTTTGCCTCCTCTGTAGTGAGATATATTCGTCACCCATGGCGGAACTCAATTGATCCATGGGCTCTTCAGCAGCAGGGACAATAGGCACTGTTTCAATTATGTGTTCCTCAGCTGGAGGTGCAGGAACAACAACCACAGTTGGAGGTGCCGGAACAACAACCTCAGTTGGAGGTGCCGGAACAACAACCTCAGTTGGAGGTGCCGGAACAACAACCTCAGTTGGAGGTGCCGGAACAACAACCTCAGTTGGAGGTGCCGGAACAACAACCTCAGTTGGAGGTGCCGGAACAAAAACAGCAGCTGGAGGTGCAGGAACAACAACCTCAGTTGGAGGTGCCGGAACAAAAACAGCAGCTGGAGGTGCCGGAACAACAACCTCAGCTGGACGTGCAGGAACAGATATCTCAGCTGGAGGTGCAGCCACAGGAATATGAGCTGGAGGTGCAGGGCGATGGATTACAGTTGGTGGAGCCCTTCCAACTGATGATGATGGTCCAGATGTCGGGATGGACCGATAGTCCCAATGGCCGCTGGTGTGCATCCACTCAGCCTGCTGGTATACTCCTGTAGTGCCATGATATTCTTGGGGGGGGGGGGGTAAATACAGCTACCCTTCGGGGCTGGCGGGGCTCCCCCTCCAAGCCAAAGGAATATTCCTCGTGCCAGGGCTCCTGCCAGGTATCCTCCTCTAATGCAGGCGGCATGATATGTGGATTCTCTATTGACGCAGTCCAAGCCATGTCATGCCTGGCATACTCCTGCTGTATTATCTGTACCGGTGGTTGAGGTGGACATATATTTTGAACCGGTGTTGGGGGATTCATGGGCGTAGGCACCATGGTGACTGGAGGTTCTGTGGAGGAGTCAAATGATGAGAGGGATTAGTACAGTCAGATATCTATCCATGTGGGCATACAATTTACATGCTAGGGCCTATCCACATTCTCATGTCAAACTCTATAACATGCATGTGCACATTGAGATTTGTGATATGAGGGTTTGTAATATGCAAATTATACATGTATGTGTTTCATACAATAGTTCTGTGTACATGTCAGTGATGGAGAAAATGTGTTCTTTAAGTGACACTATGGTTGTGATGACTATGGTGTCCATTTACTGAAAGGTCTACATGTGGCTTGTGGCCTGTGTTACTCTGAGACATGTTAGTATTTCACTATTCTACCTCATATCATGATTTTCAATGTGTTAAGTAGCATTAAATGGACATGCAAACCATATTTATTATTTCATGATTCAGCTAGCCAAGCATGGAATTTTAAAAAACTTGTAATTTACTTCCAGTAGCTAATATGCTTAATTATCTTGATATTCTTAGCTGAAATGCATTTCTAGATAGGCTCAGAAGCTGCTGATTGGTGGCTGTACATCAATGCCTCGTGTGATTGCCTCACCCATGTGCATTGATATTTAATAAACTAAGATTATCAAAATAATAATTAAAAATAGATAATGGAAGTAAATTTTGATGTTGTTTAAAACTGTATTCTCTATCTGAATAATGAAATAAATTCTTTGTGTTTCATGTCCCTTTAATGTTAAATCTCATTGTATATTTAGTCGTTAGTAATCAAAATACCATGATCCTCATTGTGTACATGAATGTGTGACAATATAGGATGTTATAACTCAAATACATATAATACTAGTGTGTGGGATGTTACTCACCAGCATGCTGTGCTGATGTTGCAGTCCCTGAGTCACGAGCCCCTGGAAGTCCACGGACTGCTGTGAGGCTCAGGGACCTACGAATGAGCTCCTGCCACTCATTGTATTCGGCCTCATAGTGAGGCCCACCTCCTGTTGCCCTCTGGGAGATTGCTTCCTGGCCCATCCTCTCCTTGACTCTCCTCTTGCAATCATTCCACCTCTTCTTTAGGCCGTCCACATTCCTCCTCTGTTGGGACACACCATTGACGGCCTCCACCACCTTCTGCCAAGCATCTTTACGCCTACGGGCAACTCCTTTGCCCTTCTCTTGTCCAAAGAGGGCATTATGGTTCTCCAGGACAGCCTGGACTAGAGCGAGGTTTTCGGCAAAACTGAAATTCGGACACCTCATACGCTCCTCGTCCTGGGCTGCCTGGCTCCCTCCCTGGGATGTCCCTGGTGTGGGTTCCTCCCTATCCTCTCCCTCCTCCCCCCTTCTATCCCCATGTGCACCCTCTATCCCTCTTCTCAGTGTGCCTGGCCTTGGGGCAACCCCACTCCCATCCTCCCTTCTGGCTCTCCCTCTCCCCACTCCGCTCACTCCCTGACGGGGACCCTGCTGCTCCTCCTGTACATAATCCTCTCCCTGCGACTCCCCTTCCCTCCTCCCCCCAGCCCTATCTCTCCCTGACATCCTCACACTACACACACTCACACACTCACACTCACTCCCACTTCAATCACACACAATCACAACCAGACACTCAGCCTTTCAAACTGTAAAAGATAAATAAAAAGTGTTGGGTGTTATCAAAAAAAAGTGTTGTGTATTTTGTATATGTGTGTATGCAAAATGTGTGCAATATGAAAAAAAGTGTAAGTAAATGTACTGGCTTAACAATCCAACAATCCGACCTAACTAACTTGATGAAATGCTCCTTTCTCACTACTCTTACTACTAATCTCTATACACGCTGTAGTGTGCTGTAGCTCCAAGAACCAACCAAACACACTAAAGAAATGGCGGCTGCGCAGGTGTTTAAGTATGATTTTTGAATCTCGTCATTACGTGGCGCATCTCTTAGAACTGGCGTTATTTTTTACGAGTCGTAGGCTAATTTGCATAAAACTACACTTTATTGAGACTTTACGTGAACAAAATACAGGCGCAAGTACTTGCGACGACTAAAAGGTGTATTTGCGCACATTTTGCCTGCTCGTCGGTTTTTCTGACTTACGCCAGTTTAGCATCTGACGGCGGTGAATATTGGATAGCTTGAGTTGCGAGCTGAAACTGCGGGCGACGCGGGTTACCTCGCTTGCGCCAAAAACTACGATCTATATCGGATCGCGCCCCTTACGTTTTTTTATAATGCTGATACACGTAGCCCTGGAAGGGAATTTATGAGTAGGTACTGTAAAACGCTTCCTGAATTCTGTCGGTCTCTTTACTGCATTTTCGTTTGTTATGGTAAACAGTAAGTATGTTTGAAAGTAACTTCTGAGAATTACAACTTCTAATTATAGCAGCATTAGAAAATAGGTAATACATCTGCAGTCAGACGTGTGTGCTATTTGATAGTCTAAATAACTGTTTCCTGTTATAATTATATACATATTGCGTCAGTCTACTGAAGTCCTAAAATAAATTACTGTTTCTTCAATAAGACTTCTGCTTTAGATGGATTAGCATGTAAATGTTTTTAAATAGTAGAGAGGATAGGATAGATTTAGATATAATCTATAAATCTATCTATCAGTGAGATAGATAAATAGATAGATGATAGATATAGATAGTAAAGATACCGACACTCACTGGATTTTCTAAAAGTAGAGTAACTTTTATTACACATTATAAAAATACAGCATAACATTTTAGTGCCTACAGTCACCTTTGTCAAATGCAAGACCATCACAGTATATAGAACCTTACTACTATTTATGTCTTATAGCAACAAATTCATGCCACACTTGTATCCCAAATTTGCTTTCCGTGAGTTATGGACATCTCTTGTGTGAACTCTTATAATTCATCCTCCAAGTAAGCACTAAGGGTTAATGACTATCAGCTAGATTACGAGTTATGCGCGCTATAGGCAAATTAACGAACGCAACAAAAGTTGCGTTATTTAACCCCTATAGCACAGCCATTACAAGTTTTTAAAAACCCGGCTTGTGCGTTGCGATATGGTGCTTTTAAGCTCCATACCGCACTAAAAACAAGCGCTGTTTTGACGTGCTCGTGCACGCTTTCCCCATAGACATCAATGGGGAGAGCGGGTCAGAAAAAAGTCTAACACCTGCGATCGCAGAATGAAAAGCTCCATAACGCAGCCCCATTGATGTCTATGGGGAAAAAAAAATACAGTTTAAACACCCTAACATAAACCCTTAGTCTAAACACCCCTAATCTGCCCCCCACCGACATCGCCGCCACCTACATAATGTTATTAACTCCTAATTTGCCGCCCCCGATATCGCCGCCCCTAAATATAACTATTAACCCCTAATCTGCCGCTCCCGATATTGCCGCCACTATACTAAAGTTATTAACCCCTATTCCCCTGCACCCCAACATCGCACACACTATAATAAATCTATTAACCCATAAACCGCCGCTCCCCAACACCGCCGCAACTAAATAAAGCAATTAACCCCTAAACCTCTGGCCTCCCACATCACTACCACTAAATAAATCTATTAACCCCTAAACTGCCAGCCCCCCACATCGCAAAAATCTGCGATTAAACTATTAACCTCTACACCTACACCTAACCGTAACCCTAACCGCAACTCTAACACCCCCTAACTTTAACATAATTACAATACAGCTAAATTAAACTTACAATTATTAACTAAATAATACCTATTTAAAACTAAATACATACTTTCCTGTATATTCCTGTTATATTGTAGCTTGCTTAGGTTTTATTTTTATTTCATAGGTAAGTTTATATTTATTATAACTAGGTAGACTAGTTAGTATATAGCTATTAACTATTTACTAACTACCTAGTTAAAATAAATACAAACTTACGTGTTAAATAAAACCTAAGCTACCTTACGCTAAAACCTAAAATTTAATACCATTTAAATAAAAAAAAAAAAACACACCCCAAAATAAAAAGATAATCTAGAATAAACTACCAAGGGCCCTTAAAAGTGCCTTTTGGGGGACCTTGCCCTCAAGTTAACAGCTCTTTTGCTACAAAAACAAACACCTCCTAACAGTATACAAACCCCCACCCCCAAACTACCAAGGGCCCTTAAAAGGGCCTTTTGAGGGCCCTTAAAAGGGCCTTTTGTAGGGCATTGCCCTAAAGTTAACAGCTCTTTTGCTACAAAAAAATCACACCCCTAACAGTATACAACCCCCCCAACCCACAAAATAAAAATAAAGTAAAACCTAATCTACCCATTGCCCTGAAAAGGGCATTTGTATGGGCATTGCCCTTAAAAGGGCATTCTGCTCTTTTGCTGTACAAGCCCTAATCTAAAAATAAAAACCCACCACCCAAAAAAAACCACATTACACAAAATAGCAAATTATCAAAAATAATAAAAATTATTTCTATTCTAATACCCATTTAAAAAAAAAAAAAAACGCCAGAAAATAAAAAACCTAAATCTAGAATAAACCCTTAAAATGGCCTTTTGTAGGGCAGTGCCCTAAGTTAAACAGCTCTTTTACCTGTAAAAAAAATAAACACCCACTAACATTACAACCCCCCACCAAACCCACAAAATAAAAAAAAAAAAACCTATCTAAAAACGTAAGCTACCATTGCCCTGAAAAGGGCATTTAGCTCTTTTACTGCCAAAACCCTAAACTAAAAAAAACACAACCCAAAAAAACTCTAAAAAAAAAAAAACCTATCACTAACCCCCAAAGATCCACTTACAGTTTTTGAAGTCCCGTTTGAACAATCTTTATCCTGACGGCGAAGTCCTCATCCAAGCGGCGAGAAGTCTTCATCCAGACGGCGTCTTCAATCTTCATCCAGGCGGCATCTTCTATCTTGATCCCGGCGGCGTGGAGCGGGTCCATCCTGAAGACATTTGGCGCAGAGCATCCTCTTCATACAGTCGCGCCGTACGCTGAATCTTAAATGTCAGGTACGCGATTCAAGATGGCGTCCCTTGCATTCCTATTGGCTATTCGTGCCCTCAGGACGCCCTAAAACACAGGAGTTCCCTAGACTCCTCACCAAGAATCTAGGGAACTCCTGTGTTTTAGAGCATCCTGAGGGCACGAGTAGCGTGACTCTTTACATTGTCCATGCTATATTAACGATTGAATGCTTTACTTTGTTACCGCTATTGTAGCACTTATAAATCCAATGTTGTTAAATATGAGAGCCTGGACTGTGGTATAAACCTTTTAGACTATACGGTACTTAATTAGAAATATTGATGTAGAAGTTACTTTGTTACACAATCAAACATTAAGTAATACATGGTTGCATTATTATTGGTATTACCTTTGGATGTATGTGCATACTATTTACATACACTATATACCTCTGCAAGAAGTTATATATAGGCATTTATGTAAACTCACATAATGGGGGGGGTAGTTATCTGCCTTGGACGGCCCAATACGCCCGCCTAAGCTCGCCTACCTTTGCCGCCGCGGACCTTGAATACGTTCGCCTAAGTTATCAAATAAAGCTGTCAAAAAGCCGCGGGGCGATGAGCAGCGGACTGTGAGAGTTATCACTCATCCGATCTCGCTGCTCTTCGGCTTTTTCCCAGCTTTATTGCTAGCCTGTCACTAAGCACCCACACTAAACTACACTGTTCTATCCCTATACCTGCACCCCTGGAGCCTCCCGCAACTCAATAAAGTTACTAACCCCTAAAACGCCGCTCCTAGACCCTGCCGCAACTCTTATAAATGTATTAACCCCTAAACCGCCGCTCCTAGACCCTGCCGCAACTCTGATAAATGTATTAACCCCTAAACCGCCGCTCCCGGACTCCGCTGCTACCTACAGTATACCTAGTAACCCCTATCCTGCCCCCCCTATACCGTCGCCCTCTATAATAAAATTATTAACCCCTATCCTGCTGATCCCGCATTTCGCCGCAACTAAATAAATAGTTTAACCCCTAAACCGCCGCTCCCTGAACCCGCCGCAACCTATATTAAACCTATTAACCCCTATCCTGCCCCCCCTACACCGTCGTCACCAATAATAAATTTATTAACCCCTATCCTGCCCCCCACTACACCGCCGCCACTGTAATAAAATTATTAACCCCTAAACCTAAGTCTAACCCTAACGCCCCCCTAACTTAAATATTAATTAAATAAATCTAAATAATATTACTCTTATTAACTAACGGCTAGATTTGGAGTTTTGTCGGTAACGACCCGAAAATCTAACGCCGGCTTTTTTCTGGCCGCACCATAAAAATAACTCTGGTATTGAGAGTCCACATAAAGGCTGCGTTAGGCTCCAAAAAAGGAGCGTAGAGCATTTTTAACGCAGCTTCAACTCTCGATACCAGAGTTGCTTACGCAAGCGGCCAGCCTTAAAAACGTGCTTGTGCACGATTCCCCCATAGGAAACAATGGGGCTGTTTGAGCTGAAAAAAAACCTAACACCTGCAAAAAAGCCGCGTTCAGCTCCTAACGCAGCCCCATTGTTTGCTATGCGGAAACACTTCCTACGTCTGCACCTAACACCCTAACATGTACCCCGAGTCTAAACACCCGTAACCTTACACTTATTAACCCCTATTCTGCCGCCCCCGCTATCGCTGACCCCTGCATATTATTATTAACCCCTAATCTGCCGCTCCGTAAACCGCCACTACCTACATTATCCCTATGTACCCCTAATCTGCTGCCCTAACATCGCCGACCCCTATATTATATTTATTAACCCCTAATCTGCCCCCCACAACGTCGCCTCCACCTGCCTACACTTATTAACCCCTAATCTGCCGACCGGACCTGAGCGTTACTATAATAAAGTTATTAACCCCTAATCCGCCTCAATAACCCTATAATAAATAGTATTAACCCCTAATCTGCCCTCCCTAACATCGCCGACACCTAACTTCAAACATTAACCCCTAATATGCCGACTGGAGCTCACCGCTATTCTAATAAATGTATTAACCCCTAAAGCTAAGTCTAACCCTAACACTAACACCCCCCTAAATTAAATATAATTTTAATCTAACTAAATTAATTATCTCTTATTAAATAAAGTATTCCTATTTAAAGCTAAATACTTACCTGTAAAATAAATCCTAATATAGCTACAATATAAATTATAATTATATTATAGCTATTTTAGGATTAATATTTATTTGACAGGCAACTTTGTAATTATTTTAACCAGGTACAATAGCTATTAAATAGTTAAGAACTATTTAATAGCTAACTAGTTAAAATAATTACAAAATTACCTGTAAAATAAATCCTAACCTAAGTTACAATTAAACCTAACACTATACTATCATTAAATTAATTAAATACAATACCTACAATTACCTACAATTAAACCTAACACTACACTATCAATAAATAAATTAAATACAATTCCTACAAATAACTACAATGAAATAAACTAACTAAAGTACAAAAAATAAAAAAGAACTAAGTTACAAAAAATAAAAAATATTTACAAACATAAGAAAAATATTACAGCAATTTTAAACTAATTACACCTACTCTAAGCCCCCTAATAAAATAACAAAGACCCCCAAAATAAAAAATGCCCTACCCTATTCTAAATTACTACAGTTCAAAGCTCTTTTACCTTACCAGCCCTGAACAGGGCCCTTTGCGGGGCATGCCCCAAAGAATTCAGCTCTTTTGCCTGTAAAAAAAAACAAACATACAATACACCCCCCCCAACATTACAACCCACCACCCACATACCCCTAATCTAACCCAAACCCCCCTTAAATAAACCTAACACTAAGCCCCTGAAGATCTTCCTACCTTATCTTCACCATACCAGGTTCACCGATCCGTCCTGAAGAGCTCCTCCGATGTCCTGATCCAAGCCCAAGCGGGGGGCTGAAGAGGTCCATGATCCGGCTGAAGTCTTCATCCAAGCGGGAGCTGAAGAGGTCCATGATCCGGATGAAGTCTTCATCCAAGCGGGAGCTGAAGAGGTCCATGATCCGGATGAAGTCTTCTATCAACAGCATCTTCAATCTTCTTTTTTCCGGATCCATCTTGCAGACCTCCGACGTGGAACATCCTCTTCTCCCGACGCCTACTAGCCGAATGACGGTTCCTTTAAGGGACGTCATCCAAGATGGCGTCCCTCAAATTCCGATTGGCTGATAGGATTCTATCAGCCAATCGGAATTAAGGTAGGAATATTCTGATTGGCTGATGGAATCAGCCAATCAGAATCAAGTTCAATCCGATTGGCTGATCCAATCAGCCAATCAGATTGAGCTCGCATTCTATTGACTGTTCCGATCAGCCAATAGAATGCGAGCTCAATCTGATTGGCTGATTGAATCAGCCAATCGGATTGAACTTGATTCTGATTGGCTGATTCCATCAGCCAATCAGAATATTCCTACCTTAATTCCGATTGGCTGATAGAATCCTATCAGCCAATCGGAATTCGAGGGACGCCATCTTGGATGACGTCCCTTAAAGGAACCGTCATTCGGCTAGTAGGCGTCGGGAGAAGAGGATGTTCCGCGTCGGAGGTCTGCAAGATGTATCCGGAAGAAAGAAGATTGAAGATGCCGTTGATAGAAGACTTCATCCGGATCATGGACCTCTTCAGCTCCCGCTTGGATGAAGACTTCATCCGGATCATGGACCTCTTCAGCTCCCGCTTGGATGAAGACTTCAGCCGGATCATGGACCTCTTCAGCCCCCCGCTTGGGCTTGGATCAGGACATCGGAGGAGCTCTTCAGGACGGATCGGTGAACCTGGTATGATGAAGATAAGGTAGGAAGATCTTCAGGGGCTTAGTGTTAGGTTTATTTAAGGGGGGTTTGGGTTAGATTAGGGGTATGTGGGTGGTGGGTTGTAATGTTGGGGGGGGTATTGTATGTTTTTTTTTTTACAGGCAAAAGAGCTGAACTTCTTGGGGCATGCCCCGCAAAGGGCCCTGTTCAGGGCTGGTAAGGTAAAAGAGCTTTGAACAGTAGTAATTTAGAATAGGGTAGGGCATTTTTTATTTTGGGGGTCTTTGTTATTTTATTAGGGGGCTTAGAGTAGGTATAATTAGTTTAAAATTGTTGTAATATTTTTCTTATGTTTGTAAATATTTTTTTGTTTTTTGTAACTTAGTTCTTTTTTATTTTTTGTACTTTAGTTAGTTTATTTCATTGTAGTTATTTGTAGGAATTGTATTTAATTTATTTATTGATAGTGTAGTGTTAGGTTTAATTGTAGGTAATTGTAGGTATTTTATTTAATTAATTTAATGATAGTATAGTGTTAGGTTTAATTGTAACTTAGGTTAGGATTTATTTTACAGGTAATTTTGTAATTGTTTTAACTATTTTAGCTATTAAATAGTTCTTAACTATTTAATAGCTATTGTACCTGGTTAAAATAAATACAAAGTTACCTGTAAAATAAATATTAATCCTAAAATAGCTATAATATAATTATAATTTATATTGTAGCTATATTAGGATTTATTTTACAGGTAAGTATTTATCTTTAAATAGGAATAATTTATTTAATAAGAGTTAATTAATTTCGTTAGATGTAAATTATATTTAACTTAGGGGGGTGTTAGTGTTAGGGTTAGACTTAGCTTTAGGGGTTAATACATTTATTAGAATAGCAGTGAGCTCCGGTCGGCAGATTAGGGGTTAATAAGTGTAGGCAGGTGGAGGCGACGTTGTGGGGGGCAGATTAGGGGTTAATAAATATAATATAGGGGTCGGCGGTGTTAGGGGCAGCAGATTAGGGGTACATAAGGATAACGTAGGTGGCTGCGCTTTGCGGTTGGCAGATTAGGGGTTAATTATTGTAGGTAGCTGGCTGCGACGTTGTGGGGGGCAGATTAGGGGTTAATAAATATAATATAGGGGTCGGCGGTGTTAGGGGCAGCAGATTAGGGGTACATAAGGATAACGTAGGTGGCGGCGCTTTGCGGTCGGCAGATTAGGGGTTAATAAGTGTAGGTAGGTGGAGGCGACGTTGTGGGGGGCAGGTTAGGAGTTAATAAATATAATATAGGGGTCGGCGGTGTTAGGGGCAGCAGATTAGGGGTACATAAGTATAACGTAGGTGGCGGTCGGCAGATTAGGGGTTAAAAAAATTTAATCGAGTGTCGGCGATGTGGGGGGACCTCGGTTTAGGGGTACATAGGTAGTTTATGGGTGTTAGTGTTCTTTAGAGCACAGTAGTTAAGAGCTTTATGAACCGGCGTTAGCCCAGAAAGCTCTTAACTACTGACTTTTTTCCTGCGGCTGGAGTTTTGTCGTTAGATGTCTAACGCTCACTTCAGACACGACTCTAAATACCGGAGTTAGAAAGATCCCATTGAAAAGATAGGATACGCAATTGACGTAAGGGGATCTGCGGTATGGAAAAGTCGCGGCTGAAAAGTGAGCGTTAGACCCTATTTTGAGTGACTCCAAATACCGGAGGTAGCCTAAAACCAGCGTTAGGAGCCTCTAACGCTGGTTTTCACGGCTAACGCCAAACTCCAAATCTAGGCCTAAATTAATCCTATTTAAAACTAAATACTTACCTTTAAAATAAACCCTAATATAGCTACAATATAAATAATAATTATATTGTAGCTATCTTAGGATTTATTTTTATTTTACAGGCAACTTTCAATTTATTTTAACTAGGTACAATAGCTATTAAATAGTTATTAACTATTTAATAGCTTACCTAGCTAAAATAAACTGAAATTTACCTGTAAAATAAATCCTAACCTAAGTTACAATTACACCTAACACTACACTATACTTTAATAAATTATTCCTATTTAAAACTAAATACTTACCTATAAAATAAACCCTAATATAGCTACAATATAAATAATAATTATATTGTAGCTATCTTAGGATTTATATTTATTTTACAGGTAACTTTGTATTTATTTTAGCTAGTTAGAATAGTTATTAAATAGTTATTAACTATTTAATAACTACCTAGCTAAAAGAAATACAAAATTACCTGTAAAATAAATCCTAACCTAAGTTACAATTAAACCTAATATTACACTATCATTAAATTAATTAAATAAACTACCTACAAATAACTACAATTAAATACAATTACATAAACTAACTAAAGTACAAAAAATAAAAAAAGCTAAGTTACAAAAAATAAAAAAATAAGTTACAAACATTTTAAAAATATTACAACAATTTTAAGCTACTTACACCTAATCTAAGCCCCCTATTAAAATAACAAACCCCCCCAAAATAAAAAAATGCCCTACCCTATTCTAAATTAAATAAAGTTCAAAGCTCTTTTACCTTACCAGCCCTTAAAAGGGCCATTTGTGGGGCTTGCCCCAAAGAAAACTGCTCTTTTGCCTGTAAAAGAAAAATACAACCCCCCCCCCAACATTAAAACCCACCACCCACATACCCCTAATCTAACCCAAACCCCCCTTACAAAAACCTAACACTAATCCCCTGAAGATCATCCTACCTTGAGTCGTCTTCACTCAGCCGAGCAGCGATGGAACCGAAGTGGACATCCGGAGCGGAAGAAGTTAATCCTCCAAGCGGCGCTGAAGAAATCTTCCATCCGATGAAGTCATCATCCAGGCGGCGCTGAAGAAGTCTTCGATCCGGGCGATGTCATCTTCCAAGAGGCGCTGAAGAGGTCTTCTATCCGGGCGATGTCATCTTCCAAGCCGGGTCTTGAATCTTCCTCCCGCCGACGCGGAACATCCTTCTTCACCGACGGACTACCGACGAATGAAGGCTCCTTTAAGGGACGTCATCCAAGATGGCGTCCCCTCAATTCTGATTGGCTGATAGGATTCTATCAGCCAATCGGAATTAAGGTAGGAAAAATCTGATTGGCTGATGGAATCAGCCAATCTGATTCAAGTTCAATCCGATTGGCTGATCCAATCAGCCAATCAGATTGAGCTCGCATTCTATTGACTGTTCCGATCAGCCAATAGAATGCGAGCTCAATCTGATTGGCTGATTGAATCAGCCAATCGGATTGAACTTGATTCTGATTGGCTGATTCCATCAGCCAATCAGAATATTCCTACCTTAATTCCGATTGGCTGATAGAATCCTATCAGCCAATCGGAATTCGAGGGACGCCATCTTGGATGACGTCCCTTAAAGGAACCGTCATTCGGCTAGTAGGCGTCGGGAGAAGAGGATGTTCCGCGTCGGAGGTCTGCAAGATGGATCCGGAAGAAAGAAGATTGAAGATGCCGTTGATAGAAGACTTCATCCGGATCATGGACCTCTTCAGCTCCCGCTTGGATGAAGACTTCATCCGGATCATGGACCTCTTCAGCTCCCGCTTGGATGAAGACTTCAGCCGGATCATGGACCTCTTCAGCCCCCCGCTTGGGCTTGGATCAGGACATCGGAGGAGCTCTTCAGGACGGATCGGTGAACCTGGTATGATGAAGATAAGGTAGGAAGATCTTCAGGGGCTTAGTGTTAGGTTTATTTAAGGGGGGTTTGGGTTAGATTAGGGGTATGTGGGTGGTGGGTTGTAATGTTGGGGGGGGTATTGTATGTTTTTTTTTTTACAGGCAAAAGAGCTGAACTTCTTGGGGCATGCCCCGCAAAGGGCCCTGTTCAGGGCTGGTAAGGTAAAAGAGCTTTGAACAGTAGTAATTTAGAATAGGGTAGGGCATTTTTTATTTTGGGGGTCTTTGTTATTTTATTAGGGGGCTTAGAGTAGGTATAATTAGTTTAAAATTGTTGTAATATTTTTCTTATGTTTGTAAATATTTTTTTGTTTTTTGTAACTTAGTTCTTTTTTATTTTTTGTACTTTAGTTAGTTTATTTCATTGTAGTTATTTGTAGGAATTGTATTTAATTTATTTATTGATAGTGTAGTGTTAGGTTTAATTGTAGGTAATTGTAGGTATTTTATTTAATTAATTTAATGATAGTATAGTGTTAGGTTTAATTGTAACTTAGGTTAGGATTTATTTTACAGGTAATTTTGTAATTGTTTTAACTATTTTAGCTATTAAATAGTTCTTAACTATTTAATAGCTATTGTACCTGGTTAAAATAAATACAAAGTTACCTGTAAAATAAATATTAATCCTAAAATAGCTATAATATAATTATAATTTATATTGTAGCTATATTAGGATTTATTTTACAGGTAAGTATTTATCTTTAAATAGGAATAATTTATTTAATAAGAGTTAATTAATTTCGTTAGATGTAAATTATATTTAACTTAGGGGGGTGTTAGTGTTAGGGTTAGACTTAGCTTTAGGGGTTAATACATTTATTAGAATAGCGGTGAGCTCCGGTCGGCAGATTAGGGGTTAATAAGTGTAGGCAGGTGGAGGCGACGTTGTGGGGGGCAGATTAGGGGTTAATAAATATAATATAGGGGTCGGCGGTGTTAGGGGCAGCAGATTAGGGGTACATAAGGATAACGTAGGTGGCGGCGCTTTGCGGTTGGCAGATTAGGGGTTAATTATTGTAGGTAGCTGGCTGCGACGTTGTGGGGGGCAGATTAGGGGTTAATAAATATAATATAGGGGTCGGCGGTGTTAGGGGCAGCAGATTAGGGGTACATAAGGATAACGTAGGTGGCGGCGCTTTGCGGTCGGCAGATTAGGGGTTAATAAGTGTAGGTAGGTGGAGGCGACGTTGTGGGGGGCAGGTTAGGAGTTAATAAATATAATATAGGGGTCGGCGGTGTTAGGGGCAGCAGATTAGGGGTACATAAGTATAACGTAGGTGGCGGTCGGCAGATTAGGGGTTAAAAAAATTTAATCGAGTGTCGGCGATGTGGGGGGACCTCGGTTTAGGGGTACATAGGTAGTTTATGGGTGTTAGTGTTCTTTAGAGCACAGTAGTTAAGAGCTTTATGAACCGGCGTTAGCCCAGAAAGCTCTTAACTACTGACTTTTTTCCTGCGGCTGGAGTTTTGTCGTTAGATGTCTAACGCTCACTTCAGACACGACTCTAAATACCGGAGTTAGAAAGATCCCATTGAAAAGATAGGATACGCAATTGACGTAAGGGGATCTGCGGTATGGAAAAGTCGCGGCTGAAAAGTGAGCGTTAGACCCTATTTTGAGTGACTCCAAATACCGGAGGTAGCCTAAAACCAGCGTTAGGAGCCTCTAACGCTGGTTTTCACGGCTAACGCCAAACTCCAAATCTAGGCCTAAATTAATCCTATTTAAAACTAAATACTTACCTTTAAAATAAACCCTAATATAGCTACAATATAAATAATAATTATATTGTAGCTATCTTAGGATTTATTTTTATTTTACAGGCAACTTTCAATTTATTTTAACTAGGTACAATAGCTATTAAATAGTTATTAACTATTTAATAGCTTACCTAGCTAAAATAAACTGAAATTTACCTGTAAAATAAATCCTAACCTAAGTTACAATTACACCTAACACTACACTATACTTTAATAAATTATTCCTATTTAAAACTAAATACTTACCTATAAAATAAACCCTAATATAGCTACAATATAAATAATAATTATATTGTAGCTATCTTAGGATTTATATTTATTTTACAGGTAACTTTGTATTTATTTTAGCTAGTTAGAATAGTTATTAAATAGTTATTAACTATTTAATAACTACCTAGCTAAAAGAAATACAAAATTACCTGTAAAATAAATCCTAACCTAAGTTACAATTAAACCTAATATTACACTATCATTAAATTAATTAAATAAACTACCTACAAATAACTACAATTAAATACAATTACATAAACTAACTAAAGTACAAAAAATAAAAAAAGCTAAGTTACAAAAAATAAAAAAATAAGTTACAAACATTTTAAAAATATTACAACAATTTTAAGCTACTTACACCTAATCTAAGCCCCCTATTAAAATAACAAACCCCCCCAAAATAAAAAAAATGCCCTACCCTATTCTAAATTAAATAAAGTTCAAAGCTCTTTTACCTTACCAGCCCTTAAAAGGGCCATTTGTGGGGCTTGCCCCAAAGAAAACTGCTCTTTTGCCTGTAAAAGAAAAATACAACCCCCCCCCAACATTAAAACCCACCACCCACATACCCCTAATCTAACCCAAACCCCCCTTACAAAAACCTAACACTAATCCCCTGAAGATCATCCTACCTTGAGTCGTCTTCACTCAGCCGAGCAGCGATGGAACCGAAGTGGACATCCGGAGCGGAAGAAGTTAATCCTCCAAGCGGCGCTGAAGAAATCTTCCATCCGATGAAGTCATCATCCAGGCGGCGCTGAAGAAGTCTTCGATCCGGGCGATGTCATCTTCCAAGAGGCGCTGAAGAGGTCTTCTATCCGGGCGATGTCATCTTCCAAGCCGGGTCTTGAATCTTCCTCCCGCCGACGCGGAACATCCTTCTTCACCGACGGACTACCGACGAATGAAGGCTCCTTTAAGGGACGTCATCCAAGATGGCGTCCCCTCAATTCTGATTGGCTGATAGGATTCTATCAGCCAATCGGAATTAAGGTAGGAAAAATCTGATTGGCTGATGGAATCAGCCAATCTGATTCAAGTTCAATCCGATTGGCTGATCCAATCAGCCAATCAGATTGAGCTCGCATTCTATTGGCTGTTCCGATCGCATTCTATTGGCTGTTCCGATAGCTTCACCTCCACTAGTACAGACCTCATTCAGTTTATGTGGTCTACCTTATTACCTGCATGTTTTGTAATTTTCAGTATGTAGGCCTCACTTCTAGAAATCTTAAGGATAGAATTAGGGAGCACCTACTATCCTTAGAAGCAGAGACCCCCAAGACTTATATGATAAGTTTTCAATGTAGCATAGCGGATACATTGTCTATTTTTGATGAATGTTTTGTTTAAATTTGGATATAGCTGTATGCCATTTACACAGATTGCATTTATCTTTTAAATTTTTTATAATCAGGGCCGGATTGGCCTACCAGGATACCAGGAGATTTCCCAGTGGGCTGTGGCAGCTTGGGCTGGAAAGCTACAATTTAAAGTGGTGATTAATGGATGCAATTGGGTTGTAGGGTGCCTAAATAACATAAATCTGGCATTTTTATTTAATGCAAAGTAATATAATTTAATTCTAAAAGAAATATTGGGGAAGGAGTATTCCAATAATCCCCTTTGAGAAAAATGGGGCATGTGCATTCTACAGACTTAACGTAAAATAGGGCTCGTCTTTTTATTTTCCAGGGCTGCTTTTTATTCCCAGTCCGGCCCTGTTTATTATAATTGAATGGTTTGTGATTATATCTAACTAGATACATTACTATTACTAAAAACAAACCGCTAACAATAGTATGTTTGCTAACATTGAATTAATTCACTTAAGATTATAATTCTTGAGACACATACAAAGTTTCCCAGTTACTTTTTAACGATTTTTTCAATTTTAAGAGTGTTTCTTAAAAATATGCTGTTTAATGTAAAAAACAAATAAGTGTTAATAGGCAGTCCGATAATATAAGCTGCAAGGGTTAATTTGGAATTGCATTTACCCTGCAACTTTGTGATTGGGCTTTTTGAATAGTTACAACTGATTTAACAGCTGATGAAAGCGTTCTCCTAATGCTCTGATGAACTGCCAGTAAGGCAGGAAACGCGTCAGCAGTGGAGTCTCTCTGTGTGCTGTGTCCTGTGCCAGGTCTGTTTTACGAATTTCCAATAAAGTGATGTTTTAATTTATTCGCATCTCTCTCTCTACTTTCTGCTATTACTGGAACTGTGAAATTGTGTGCTGTAGAATGATTAATTAGGCAGGTAAGTTGAATGCAGATACTGCCCGAACCAGCATGATTGTCATTAGCAGGGAAGGAAGTCTTAAAGGGACAGTGATATCAAGCAGGCATATGTTACAAGTCTACCTTTTTAGAGACTATATGATATTTCATCCAGTTGATCTGTTACATAATATGAAACGCACCAATACAGGATCGCATCACTATTAATAATATTCCTAGTGGATGCGCACATTGTATATATTTATTACTTTGGTTATACAGAACTATTGTTGCAACCTTGTATATTGAAATATGCCTATTCAAAATAAAGCAATGACACTACATTAGTAGTTACTACTCACTGAGTATACGATCTGACAACCTCAGGGTTAATAGCTGTGTATTCAAGCACCTCCTATTTTTCAAGTTGTATTACAACGTGTGCTGTATATCAATCATTTAAATCAGCTATTTTTAAATTCTGAGATCTGAATAAATGCAAGCGCCATATTAAGCTCTATTAGACAATATGAGGTTTTTTTTGTCATTACAAGGCACAGCACTGGTCCACTTGAATTGCCCATAATCGAGGCATATTAACATATATAGTATTTAAATACCAGTAGTATACCGTGATTTGCCATTCATTTATATTCAAGCCTGAATAACCATATCCAGCTCTAATTACTGTTTATATTAGATCCACTGATTTCGATACAGGTCACGGTTATAATGTTATACTGTATCATACAATAAGTGGATGAGATTCTCCCTACTTACACATTAACCCGTGACGTATCATTCTTATTTAGAATTTACCTGAGCCATCAGATCAGTGATTCATTGAAACCACAGTGCATATATTTGATAGTACTCGCTCTCTTAACCCTAGTGGTATCCTGATAACTCTGGATAGTTACTATCAATGGTATTTTTCAGCATCCTATTACTCTACATAGGGTAACATCAATAGTAATTTTACTTTTTATCAGCTTCCAGCTGAATCTGTAGCACATATGACCTTTGTCCCGCTATTTCTCATATGTTTACTAAGGAATGGTCTAAACTTGGTACTTCGTTTAACCCTTCTTCTAGGTTTAAAAAGCTTTATCCTTTACCTATGGCTAGTTTAGAGTTTTGGGAAAAAGTCCCTAAGGTTGATAGGGCTATTTCTACTCTGGCTAAATGTAGTACTATTCCTATGGAAGATAGTACTTCTGTTAAGGATCCTTTAGATAGGAAGATTGAATCCTAGCTTAGAAAAGCATATTTACATACTGGATATATTCTTAGACCTGCCATTTCTATGGCTGATGTTTCTGCTGCTTCAATTTTTTGGTTGGGCAGTTTAGCTCAACAGTTAATAGATCCTGAATTATCTAGCATTGATCTTTTACTTCAGCATGCTAATCACTTCATTTGTGATGCTATATTTGATGTCATTAAGATTGATATTGAATCTATGTCTTTATTCTTACTAGAAGAGCTTTATGGCTTAAATCTTGGAATGCAGATATGATGTCTAAATCTAGATTACTATCTTTGTCTTTTTAGGGTAGTAATTTATTTGGTTCTCAATTGGATTCTATTATTTCCACTATCACCGGGGGAAAGGGAATTTTTCTGCCCCAAGATAAGAAATCTTTAATCATTTTTGTTCCGTTCATCAGAATAGAGAACAAAAGACCTCTCCTTCCCCTAAGGACTCTGGCTCTAGTTGGAGACCATCTCTGAATTGGAATAAATCCAAGCCTTATAAAAAAACAAATCCAGCCCCTAAGACTGCATGAAGGTACGACCCTCAAACCAGTTCTACTGGTGGGGGGAAGATTAAAATTATTTCAACACATTTGGACAGTTTCTGTATTGAATAGGTTTCAGAATATGACCTCCCATAGGAAGATTCTTTCTTTCTCATGTTCCAACAAACCCTGTGAAGGCTCAGGCTTTTTGGAAATGCATTTCAGACCTAGAGCTTTCAGGGGTGATTGTTCCAGTTCCTCTGCAGGAATGGGGTTTGGGGTTTTATTCAAATATATTCATTGTCCCAAAGAAAGAAGATTCGTACAGACCAATTCTGGATATAACATTTTTAAATTGTTTGTAAGAGTCCCAACTTTCAAGATGGTGACTATAACGACTATTCTGCCTTTTGTTCAGCAAAGTAATTTCATGTCCACAATAGACTTACAGGACGCTTATCTTCACATTCCGATTCATCCAGACCACTATCGTTTTCTGAGATTCTCTTTTCTAGACAAGCATTCCCAATTTGTCGCTCTTCCATTTGGCCTAGCGACAGCTCCCAGAATCTTTTTAAATGTTCTTGGTGCCCTTCTATCTGTAATCAGAGCAGGGTATTGCAGTGTTTCCTTATTTGGACGATATCTTGGTACTAGCTCAATCTTTTCATTTAGCAGAATCTCACACAAACGACTAGTGTGGTTTCTTCAAGAAAATGGTTGGAGGATCAATTTACAAAAGAGTTTCTTGATTCCTCAGACAAGGGTCACCTTTTTTAGGTTTCCAGATAGATTCAGTGTTCATGACTCTTTCTCTGATGAATGAAGTTAATTTTATCTTGTCTAAACCTTTAGTCTCTATCATTCCCTTCAGTGACTATGTGCATGGAAGTTTTAGGTCTTATGACTGCAGCATCGGACGCGATACTCTTTGCTCATTTTCATATGAGACCTCTACAGTTTTGCATGTTGCACCAATGGTGCAGGGATTATACTCAGATATCAAAACTGATATACTTAAATCCCAGCACTCAACTCTCTCTGACTTGGTGGTTAGACCATCACCTTATTGTTCAAGGGGCCTCATTTGTTCATCCTTCCTGGACTGTGATCACAACAGATGCAAGTCTTACAGGTTGGGGAGCTGTCTGGGGGTCTCTGGCAGCACAAGGGGTTTGGAAACCTCAAGAGGCGAGCTTACCAATCAATATTTTAGAACTCCATGCTATTTTCAGAGCTCTTCAGGTGTGGCCTCTATTGAAGAGAGAACTTTACATTCATTTTCAAACAATTTCACAACAGGGGTATATGTCAATCATCAAGGAGGGACTCGCAGTCCTTCAGCAATGAAAGAAGTATCTTGGATACTTTCTTGGGCGGAATCCAACTCTTGTCTAATTTCTGCAATTCATATCCCAGGTGTAGACAATTGGGAAGCAGATTATCTCAGCCATCAGACTTTACATCCAGGGGAGTGGTCTCTCCATCCAGATGTGTTTTTTCATCTTGTACTGATGTGGGGTCTTCCAGAAATAGATCTGATTGCCTCTCATCTAAACAAGAAGCTCCCAGATACCTTTCCAGGTCCAGGGATCCTCAGGCGGAGATGGTGGATGCCTTAGCAGTTCCTTGGTTTTACCAACCTGCTTATATTTTTCCGCCTCTGGTTATTCTTCCAAGGGTGATCTCTAAGATCATAATGGAACAAACTCATGTGTTTCTGATAGCACCAGCATGGCCTCACAGGTTTTGGTATGCAGATCTTGTCCGGATGTCCAGCTACCAGCCTTGGCCACTTCCTTTAAGGCTAGACCTTCTGTCTCAAGGGCTGTTTTTTCCATCAGGATCTCAAATCTCTAAATTTGAAGGCATGGAAATTGAACACTTAGTGATTAGTCATAGAAGTTTCTCTGACTCTGTGATTAGCATTATGATACAGGCTTGTAAATCTGTTTCAAGGAAAAATTCTCATCAGGTTTGGAAAACCGATATTTCATGGTGTTCCACTCATAATTATTCTTGGCATTCTTTCAAAATTTCTTAGGATTTTACAGTTTCTTCAGGATGGTTTGGATAAGGGTTTGTCTGCAAATACTTTAAAATGACAAATTTCTGCCCTTTCTGTCTTATTTCATAAAAATATTTCTAAATTTCCTGATATTCACTGTTTTGGCCACTTCCTTTAAGGCTAGACCTTCTGTCTCAAGGGCTGTTTTTTCCATCAGGATCTCAAATCTCTAAATTTGAAGGCATGGAAATTGAACACTTAGTGATTAGTCATAGAAGTTTCTCTGACTCTGTGATTAGCATTATGATACAGGCTTGTAAATCTGTTTCAAGGAAAAATTATCATCAGGTTTGGAAAACCTATATTTCATGGTGTTCCACTCATAATTATTCTTGGCATTCTTTCAAAATTTCTTAGGATTTTACAGTTTCTTCAGGATGGTTTGGATAAGGGTTTGTCTGCAAATACTTTAAAATGACAAATTTCTGCTCTTTCTGTCTTATTTCATAGAAATATTTCTAAATTTCCTGATATTCACTGTTTTGTTCAGGCTTTGATTTGTATCAAACCTGTTATTAAATCTATTTTTCCTCCTTGGAGTCTCAATTTGGTTTTGAAGATTTTGCAGGCTCCTCCTTTTGAGCCTATGCATTCTTTGGATATTAAACTATTTTCTTGGAAAGTGTTATTTCTTTTGGCTATCTCTTCTGGTAGAAGAGTTTCCGAATTGTCTGCTCTCTCTTGTGAGTCTCCTTTTCTGATTTTCCATCAAGATAAAGCTATTTTGCAGACTTCATTTACATTTTTGCCTAAAGTTGTGAATTCTAACAACACCAATAGGGAAATTGTTGTTCCTTCCTAATCCTAAGAATACTCTTGAAAGGTCTTGAAATTCTTTGGATATGGTAAGAGCTTTGAAATATTATGTTGAGGCTACTAAAGATTTCAGAAAGACTATTTGTTATTTTTTTCTGGCTCCAGGAAAGGTCAGAAAGCCTCTGCCATTTCTTTGGCATCTTGGTTGAAACTTTTGATTCACAAAGCTTATTTGGAGGCGGGGCAGTCTCCGCCTCAAAGAATTACAGCTCATTCTACTAGATCAGTTGCCACTTCTTGGGCTTTTAAGAATGAAGCTTCAGTTGATCATATTTGCAAAGCAGCAACTTGGTCTTCTTTGCATACTTTTACTAAATGTTACCATTTTGATGTGTTTGCTTCCTCAGAAGCAGCCTTTGGTAGAAAGGTTCTTCAGGCAGTTGTCTCAGTTTGATTATAATGCCTTTGATTTGAAATTGTTTGAAATTTTTAAAAAAAAACTTAATTATTTTGGATTTGATTTCTCTGCAGTTTTAGCTGTTGTTATTTTATTCCTCCCTCTCTAGTGACTCGTGGTTTTCCACATCTTGGGTATTATATCCCATACGTCACTAGCTCATGGACTCTTGCCACTTACATGAAAGAAAACATAATTTATGTAAGAACTTACCTGATAAATTAATTTCTTTCATAGTGGCAAGAGCCCATGAGAACCACCCTAATTTTTGTGGTTATGATTTTTTGTAAAAAGCTCTTTATTTTTTCCAGTTCCACTTTATGTATGCTTTTTACTCCTTCTTTTACACCTCACTTCTTGGCTACACGTTAAACTAAGGTATTAGTGAGGTAGGAGGTGTATTTATAGGCATTTTGAGGTTTGGGAAACTTTGCCCCCTCCTGGCAGGAATGTATATTCCATACGTCACTAGCTCATGGACTCTTATAACTATGAAAGAAATGAATTTATCAGGCAAGTTCTTACATAAATTATGTTTTTTTTACGATCGGTCCCCAGAACTGCACTCCATACTCAAGGTGAGGTCTTACCAGGGATTTATATAGTGACAGAATTATGCTTTCCTCCCTTGAATCAATGTGATGTGTAATAAAAGTTAGGTTTTACTTTTATAAAATCCATATTGGAAATGAGAGTGTACCTCATATTGGGATAGATAGATAGATAGATAGATAGATAGATAGGTAATAGATAGATAGATAGATAGATAGATAGATAGATAGACAGGATAAGCAATTCACATGAAGCATAAAAAAGAGGCTCCTGAGGGGAGAATTCAGAAGGCAATGTGAAATGGCAACAATAGCGGTGCCTTTGGCATTTTCCAGAAGAGAATGTAGTAAAAGTCTTTGTTAAGCGCCAGTCAACTCCAAACGGGGACTGAACAACCATGTGCCTCTGTGTCAAGTTCTCTCATGCCTCAAGATCCTTTCCCAAAACCACATATATGACCAGAAACATTTCTACATGAACTGTGCTCAGTTTAGAGAATTTGTTTCTGCCTGGAAATACCTTTTTGCCACACATGTATCACTAAGGTTATGCTCAGTTACATTATGTCTTCTCCCTGTTGAAAAGTGATTCTTTGACATCGGTTCTTCAGCTTCCGGACTGCAGCAGTGATTCTCCAGTCATCATATCTGATAGTATAGGCACTTTGTACAGTAATCTACTGTTATCTTCTATTTCAGATAGTTTAATGTAGACTCCAACTCCCTGAGGCCTTAAAGGGAAAGAATGTAAAATTGATTTCCCCTATATGTGTTCCCACTCCCTTGTTATACTAGTTGCCGAGTATTAAATGTACAGGAAATTTCTCTTTCATGTTTAAATTTTGATGTGGAAGAGCTGTTTTAGCAAAAGGAAACCCCTAATCTTATCTCTCTCCTTCTATAATCAAAAGCCTCCTTACCTTATCTATGTCTATATACAATGGCCAATACTTTGAAAGAGCAATTCAAAATTAAAAAGTTATTACCTATCTCTACCATGCTCTACTGGGAACTTGATTGCTGCTTGATGGCTCTTTTTTACATAGCTTTTCTATAGAGAATACAAACAACAAAATAAAGGTAAAAGAGTTATTTGTAAACAATTTAATAAGATAATGAAACATTGGTAATACATTATAATGGAGAAAATTTACAGTACAATGTCCATGTACAAGGACAAAATGGTAAGAGTTGGGTTGCACATATCAGTTACCAGTGCAGAGACAATGCCTTACAACCGCTGCTTCTTAACATCTGCTTCAGGTGGACCTGAAGCGGAGTGGGTCGGAAGCAGCATCCGCTGTTTCATAAATCGACCCCATAGTCTATAATTGTAGTGATAAAGACCAACTCCACAAGCCATATATACTCTGCAAAAATGGAAGCTTACAAAGCAGACTAAAGCATCTATTAGAAGGCACCATGAGCACACATCACAGTAAATGGAAACGTTAGTGTGTCCTAAAGAAATATTTTAATGTTAGAGTGAATGTTAAAGGGACATGATACGCTGTCCGCATTTATCATTGCCCAAGCATTTCACCAGAAATGCTTGTGCAATGCCGCACCCTGCTCACTGGCGGCCAATTGGCCGCTAGTGGGGCTGTCAATCATCCCGATCGGATCAGGATGAATTCAATTTGTCACCTTTTAGGTGAAGGAGAGGTTAAGGAGCAGCAGTCTTATGACTTTCATTTCAGGTGCGCCTGTATCGATGGGCCCCCGAAGCAGCATCCGCTGCTTGATAAATGGAGCCCATAGATTAAGTTTGAAATATACATTTTTTACTGGTACTGGTAATAGGTCACCAAAAATGCCTAGAGACCCCAAGATGCCTGTTTTAAAGCCCGGAAGCCCCTCTTTTAAATACTTTTACACTTTTTATTGCAGGTTTCTTATATGTCATAATATATACATAAAATAATTATATAGTTTGAATCTGCTAGGTCTCCTAAAAAAAAGAAGATATAAATATGGGTTGTTTTCATAAAAACAAAATATAAAACTGGCTACAGTATGACTTAAACGTGAGCAGCATCTGAAACCTGCTCAGCAAAGGGTGGAAATAGCTCAGCAGTTTAAGGGGCCGATTTATCAAATGGTGGGCTGAAATGATTTGCTGTAGCGAATCATGTCCACCCAACATCGCTAAATACCAGCATACGCTAATGGCAGGGGGTGTCAACCGCCGCTTCTTAAAGGGACATCCCAGTCAAAGTTTAAATGCACATAGATGAATTACATATTTGAATACAAACATATTTGTAATATACATGTAATGGCAAAAATGCTTCTGGTAAAAGTTATCACTGTTTTAGTGTTAACATTTGTCTCTGCACGTGCATGTGAAGTAACTGCTCAAAACACCAGTGGGGCTTGTATCATGTGAGCCATTAACAAATTGAGTCATTACCAGATGATAAAAGCAACTTAGGCAAGTGCTGTGTTTAAAATGCTGGGGCACAGAGAATAAATACATGTTTATAAACAGCTATAGCTTTTATTAGAATCATTTTTGCTAATACATATATTACAAAAATGCTTCTATTCAAAACTGAAATGCATCCATGTGCATTTTAATTTGGGCTGGAATGTCCCTTTAACTTCTGTTTCCGGTGAGCCGGAAGGTTCGCGAGGAAAAAGCAGCACAGCATCCGCTGCTTAGTAAATATACCTCGAAGGGATAAATAACTATAAATTGCCACTGGCGTGTACATTTATGCATATATACTAATTTATATAATTTATATAAGCTATAAGACAATAATGGTTTATAGATCAGACTACTAGAAAGACAAGAAACAGGTAACATATGTTTATGATAAAATGGCAAAAAATATAATAATATCAAAGTTTAGTGTACACATCACACAAAGGAATATGAACTTATAGATAGGGTTGGGTATAAGCATCTGATATATCATCTTAAAGGGACAATGAACATTTTTAATTAAATAATTTAAGAGATAATTATTTTAAACGGCTGCAGTTTTTTGCAACAATATCTAAAATCCACCTTATTTGGGGAAGCTAATCTGACCTTGAGTATGCATCTGAAAGCCATAGTTAATATTTTTAAAAATCAATTTTAAATCAATTTGTATTATTTAAAGCCAAGTATAAAAATATATGTTGCTTGTGTATGTTTGAGGAGTCTGTAGTGTGCAAATGATGTTATAAAGCAAAAACACGCCATTTTTAAGTTCCAATTTCCATGAAAATGGGTCAAATTAAAAAGTTTTGTTTGAAAGTTGATTTACAATGCATAAGTAAACATTTTACATTATAATCTCACAAAGTTCACTGCGACTTTCACAAGTGGGGCTAGGGACCCATAAAGCTATCAGTAACATGATATATATGAAGGATAAGGTAATGTCAACACTTAAAGGTGTTGATATGTACCTTGGAAGTACTTGATCATGTCCCCTGAAACCTTCAACCCCACCACAAAGTTCTGGCTCCTCTTTCACAACCCTGTACAGTGGTACTTCCCCCAAAAAGCCATTGTGCTGCACCAGAGTATGTAAACAACAACATGTGATTAGAATCTTGCTGACCTTTTGGGCGGAAGTAGAGCAAAGTGATCTAAACACCTGAATTCTGATTTCAGTACCCCAAAGTTCACTCAGTCATGGTTTGACACCTCGGTTGGGCTTTGTTGTAGGCTTGCTCCATTGAATAGTATTCTGGGTGACGTGTGTACAGCCAGACCCTGCACCCATATTCTGCATCACCTAGGGAAGAGGACAAGCAATATAAACCCATATCAGAGAGGGAGGATCAGACCGTTCACAGACAGTAAATTAGGTGCAAAGGACAGCCATCGAGTGATTCCTGTGTGTGAGGCTGGGATGGGAAGGAGTTGGGCGGCATGCATGCTATTTAGTATGTAGGAGATGGTTGAAGGTGTCATGTGTGCAAGTAGTGAGTGGTTATTTGGAGTGCAGAGATGTGTGAGGATTTGTTAGGGAAAGCAATGATAATTTAAGTGTTGAATATGGTTTGTTTAGTGAATAATAGGCCTCATGCATGAGATGACTTAATCAACAACCATCCTTCAGGAAATTCTCTTGGTGCAATCTATGGCACCCAAAACATTGAGCAATCCTCCCTGTAAATAGAAATAATTCTGTGGCAGTAAGTGCAGAACGAGGTCAGGTCATAGAGAAAAGGTTGACTGCATCATTCCATTGATGATGACCTCTGACCTCTGCAAATTGTATGTATGCATGCGTCCCAACCTGGGTACTACCCTATTAGCCCAAGACAGTGTCTCTGAATCTTCCTTGAGCAGGCCGTATAGATCAATAGGACTTGCTCGCACTTATTTTCACATCCCTCAATGCCTGAAGTAAAACTCTTTGACAAATTATTGTGAGAGCCCTGTTTCTACATTTTTGGTGTCTGGAAGCTCCTATTCTCTCCTGCACTGGCAGCAGCTCTCACCACCTGACCAGACTATTTATCAATTTTCTGCTGGTCCATCATTCTCTTCTCTCCAGGCATTCCCTCTGTCTCCGAACTCAAAAGGCACACAGCCACTATAAATGATTGGTTCCTTTTATAGTGGGTTAATGGAGTTGATGCGTGTGTGTGGAAATGGGTTAGTGATGTATTTTTTTTGTAACCTTAAAATTAATGTTTTAAGTTAATTCCTAAAAGGCAGACACTGATATTGGTATCTGTATTAATGTCTCAAGTGGCAATATATTGTGAATTGTTTATTTCATATTTATACATTATATTGATGCTGATGATGTATTCAGGAATGTTTAATATTTGTTGCAACTCAATTTTCATCAAAAATGGTCGCTGCCGTTGTTGGCATGGGAAGTGTCATCTTCCTCTGTTATCTGCAGATGGTTGTCCAATATCATTATAGTTTACTATATGTGTGGTTTTGTTCATTTTGGGGTGTTGTCCATATGTCATATGGGTGAATTTTCTGCTATCTGCGCTCAACTGATGCAATATTTTTCCAGTATGGAAATGGTGTTATTGCTTGCATTATAATATTCCTCAGCCTCAGAGGTAGCGGACAAGTTATGGAACAGCGGTCTTTAGACCTCTGCTTCATAACTACTGTTTCCGGCGAGCCTGAAGGCTTGTTCGGAAACAGGGGCATCAAGCTCCATTCGGAGCTTGATAATTCAGCCCCTTAGTATAAATTGCATTGTTTTGCAGTTCTTATCAGTTAAAGCCAATCTGAAAATGATATACAGGGAGTGCAGAATTATTAGGCAAATGAGTATTTTGACCACATCATCCTCTTTATGCATGTTGTCTTACTCCAAGCTGTATAGGCTCGAAAGCCTACTACCAATTAAGCATATTAGGCGATGTGCATCTCTGTAATGAGAAGGGGTGTGGTCTAATGACATCAACACCCTATATCAGGTGTGCATAATTATTAGGCAACTTCCTTTCCTTTGGCAAAATGAGTCAAAAGAAGGACTTGACAGGCTCAGAAAAGTCAAAAATAGTGAGATATCTTGCAGGGGGATGCAGCACTCTTAAAATTGCAAAGCTTCTGAAGCGTGTTCATCGAACAATCAAGCGTTTCATTCAAAATAGTCAACAGGGTCGCAAGAAGCGTGTGGAAAAACCAAGGCGCAAAATAACTGCCCATGAACTGAGAAAAGTCAAGCGTGCAGCTGCCAAGATGCCACTTGCCACCAGTTTGGCCATATTTCAGAGCTGCAACATCACTGGAGTGCCCAAAAGCACAAGGTGTGCAATACTCAGAGACATGGCCAAGGTAAGAAAGGCTGAAAGACGACCACCACTGAACAAGACACACAAGCTGAAACGTCAAGACTGGGCCAAGAAATATCTCAAGACTGATTTTTCTAAGGTTTTATGGACTGATGAAATGAGAGTGAGTCTTGATGGGCCAGATGGATGGGCCCGTGGCTGGATTGGTAAAGGGCAGAGAGCTCCAGTCCTACTCAGACGCCAGCAAGGTGGAGGTGGAGTACTGGTTTGGGCTGGTATCATCAAAGATGAGCTTGTGGGGCCTTTTCAGGTTGAGGATGGAGTCAAGCTCAACTCCCAGTCCTACTGCCAGTTTCTGGAAGACACCTTCTTCAAGCAGTGGTACAGGAAGAAGTCTGCATCCTTCAAGAAAAACATGATTTTCATGCAGGACAATGCTCCATCACACACGTCCAAGTACTCCGCAGCATGGCTGGCAAGAAAGGGTATAAAAGAAGAAAATCTAATGACATGGCCTCCTTGTTCACCTGATCTGAACCCCATTGAGAACCTGTGGTCCATCATCAAATGTGAGATTTACAAGGAGGGGAAACAGTACACCTCTCTGAACAGTGTCTGGGAGGCTGTGGTTGCTGCTGCACGCAATGTTGATGGTGAACAGATCAAAACACTGACAGAATCCATGGATGGCAGGCTTTTGAGTGTCCTTGCAAAGAAAGGTGGCTATATTGGTCACTGATTTGTTTTTGTTTTGTTTTTGAATGTCAGAAATGTATATTTGTGAATGTTGAGATGTTATATTGGTTTCACTGGTAAAAATAAATAATTGAAATGGGTATATATTTGTTTTTTGTTAAGTTGCCTAATAATTATGCACAGTAATAGTCACCTGCACACACAGATATCCCCCTAAAATAGCTATAACTAAAAACAAACTAAAAACTACTTCCAAAACTATTCAGCTTTGATATTAATGAGTTTTTTGGGTTCATTGAGAACATGGTTGTTGTTCAATAATAAAATTAATCCTCAAAAATACAACTTGCCTAATAATTCTGCACTCCCTGTATAGCAGGATTAGCCTTGAGAAGTCTGCGGTGTGGTGTGCTTTTTCAGTTCTAAGATGTGTATTTTGACGCTATCTGGAGCCATGAAACATATTTTCCAGAGGTTATGGAGCACAAACATTAACTCCTTACATTCCTGATACTATCATCATCATGATAGGGATATCAAGATAGGTGTTTGGAAAAAAACATAATTATGTTTTTCTCCAAACACCTATCTTGGTATCCCTATGTCATGGAAATTATAATAACACATATAAGTACTGTAAAACACAGTTTCTTTGACAATATTTTTTTAATGAGAAAAACAATACACGCAAGACAAGAAAATACTCTGCCATATACAGTAATAGCCTAACAAAACATTACCAAAGTAATGGCAAATAAAACCTCAAAGACTAAATACACACATAAAATCACTTCCTTCATATTTCTATTTTTTACCAAATAATATATCCATCAAGGGGAGTTAAGGAAGTCTATAATATAGCACTGACCCCTGTAAATATCATCAAGATACAAAGGTTATCAAACAAATGTGTTTTGGAAACTGTATTACTACAGAAGAAATAAGATCAGATGAAAAAAATAAAAATATATTGTGCAGTTAAACACGTTATTGGAATCCAAAAGATTATATAGACACAGCTGTACATAGAAACTAAAACATAATGGCATATTAGGAAAATAGCAAGGCTCATTTAACACCATATAAAATCCATTACAGAATCACAGAAAGAACACAAGACCAAACCATATTTTTAAGCCCAAAAAGGAAGTTATATAAAGTGTCAATAGCGCATGCATTCTTTTCAAACCGCTTTTTGTTACATAAACATTGCTCGTAGCATTAATACATTTGAGCTCTGGTAAAATATACTAATCAGAGGCATGGAAGTATGGTAAATATTGTGACCTTTTAAAATACAGCAAGGGCAAATTAATGTACTTACGTTCACATTTTCAACATCTCTTGAATCAAAGAGTTAAAGGGACACTGAACCCATTTTTTTTTCTTTCATGATTCAGATAGAGCATGCAATATTAAGCAACTTTCTAATTTACTCCTATTATCAATTTTTCTTTGTTCTCTTGCTATTTTTCAGCTAGATTACGAGTTTTGCGGTAAGCTGAAAAAGCAGTGTTAGGTCCTAATGCTGCTTTTTCACTACCGCTGGTATTACGAGTCTTGCAGGTTTAGGGGCACCGCACACTTTTTTGGCCTTACCGCAAACCGACTTACGTAAAGTTCGTAAACCCTTTTTTCTATAGGACTTCTATAGCGCTGGTATTACGAGTTTGTCCTGAGAGGCCAAAAAGTGAGCAGTACACCCTCTACCTCCAAGATTCGTACCGCATTTTAAAGTCAGTAGTTATGGGTTTTATGTTACAACGCTGTAGCATAAAACTCATAACTAAAGTGCTAAAAAGTACACTAACACCCATAAACTACCTATTAACCCCTAAACCGAGGCCCTCCCGCATCGCAAACACTATAATACATTTTTTAACCCCTAATCTGCTGCTCCGGACATCGCCGCCACTAGAATAAATATATTAACCCCTAAACCGCCGCACTCCCGTCTCGCAAACACTAGTTAAATATTATTAACCCCTAATCTGCCACCCCTAACATCACTGCCACCTACATTATACTTATTAACCCCTAATCTGCCGCCCCTAACATCGCCACAACCTAAATTATATTTATTAACCCCTAATCTGCTGCCCCCAACATCGCCGCCACCTACCTACATTTATTAACCCCTAATCTGCCGTCCCCAACGTCGCCGCCACTATTCTAAATGTATTAACCCTTTAAACCTAAGTCTAACCCTAACCCTAACACCCCCTAACTTAAATATAATTTAAATAAATCTAAATAAAATTACTATCATTAACTAAATTATTCCTATTTAAAACTAAATACTTACCTATAAAATAAACCCTAAGCTAGCTACAATATAACTAATAGTTACATTGTATCTAGCTTAGGGTTTATTTTTATTTTACAGGCAAGTTGGTATTTATTTTAACTAGGTAGAATAGTGATTAAATAGTTATTAACTATTTAATAGCTACCTAGCTAAAATAAATACAAATTTACCTGTAAAATAAAACCTAACCTATGTTACAATAACACCTAACACTACACTACAATTAAATCAATTCCCTACATTAAATACAATTAAATAAATTAATTAAAATTAGCTAAATCACAAAAAAACAACAACACTAAATTACAGAAAATAAAAAACAAATGACAAGATCTTTAAACTAATTACACCTAATCTAATAGCCCTATCAAAATAAAAAAAGCCCCCCCAAAATAAAAAAACCCTAGCCTAAACTAAACTATCAATAGCCCTTAAAAGGCATTGACCCCAAGAAATCAGCTCTTTTACCTGTAAAAAAAAATACAAAAAACCCCCAAACAGTAAAACCCACCACCCACACAACCAACCCCCCAAATAAAAGCCTAAGCTCCCCATTGCCATGAAAAGGGTATTTGGATGGGCATTGCCCTTAAAAGGGCATTTAGCTCTATTGCTGCCCAAAGCCCTAACCTAACAATAAAACCCACCCAATACACCCTTAAAAAATCCTAACACTAACCCCCGAAGATTCACTTACCGTGAGAAGTCTTCATCCAAGCGGTAAGATGTCCTCAACGAAGCCAGCAGAAGTGGTCCTCCAGACGGGCAGAAGTCTTCATCCAGACGGCATCTTCTATCTTCATCCTTCCGACGGGGAGTGGCTCCATCTTCAAGACATCCGGCGTGGAGCATCCTCTTCAAACGATGTATTCTTCGTAATGAATATCTCTTTAAGTGATGTCATCTAAGATGGCGTCCCTTAGATTCCGATTGGCTGATAGAATTCAGCCAATCGGAATTAAGGTGCATATCAGTCAATCGGAATTAAGGTAGAAAAATCCTATTGGCTGATGCATCCTAGATGGCCAATCGGAATCTAAGGGACGCCATCTAGGATGACATCACTTAAAGAGATATTCATTCCGAAGAAGACGTCGTTTGAAGAGGATGCTCCACGCTGGATGCCGTGAAGATGGAGCCGCTCCGCATCAGAAGGCTGAAGATAGAAGATGCCGTCTGGATGAAGACTGATTGGCTGATAGAATTCAGCCAATCGGAATTAAGGTGCATATCAGTCAATCGGAATTAAGGTAGAAAAATCCTATTGGCTGATGCAATCAGCCAATAGGATTGAGCTGCCATTCTATTGGCTGTTCCAATCAGCCAATAGAATGCAAGCTCAATCCTATTGGCTGATTGGATCAGCCAATAGGATTGAAGTTCAATCCTATTGGCTGATTGCATCATCTAATAGTATTTTTTCTACCTTAATTCCGATTGGCTGATAGAATTCTATCAGCCAATCGGAATCTAAGGGACGCCATCTAGGATGACATCACTTAAAGAGATATTCATTCCGAAGAAGACGTCGTTTGAAGAGGATGCTCCACGCTGGATGCCGTGAAGATGGAGCCGCTCCGCATCAGAAGGCTGAAGATAGAAGATGCCGTCTGGATGAAGACTTCTGCCTGTCTGGAGGACCACTTCTGCCCGTCTGGAGGACCACTTCTGCTGGCTTCATTGAGGACATCTTGCCACTTGGATGAAGACTTCTCACGGTAAGTAAATCATCAGGGGTTGTAGTGAATTTTTTAAGGGTGTATTGGGTGGGTTTTATTTTTAGGTTAGAGCTTTGGGCAGCAATAGAGCTAAATGCCCTTTTAAGGGCAATGCCCATACAAATGCCCTTTTCAGGGCAATGGGGAGCTTAGGTTTTTTAGTTAGGGTTTTATTTGGGGGGTTGGTTGTGTGCGTGGTGGGTTTTACTGTTGGGGGGGTTGTTTGTATTTTTTTTTTACAAGTAAAAGAGCTGATTTCTTTGGGGCAATGCCCCACAAAAGGCCCTTTTAAGGGCTATTGATAGTTTAGTTTAGGCTAGGGTTTTTTTTATTTTGGGGGGGCTTTTTTTATTTTGATAGGGCTATTAGATTAGGTATAATTAGTTTAAAGATCTTGTAATTTGTTTTTTATTTTCTGTAATTTAGTGGGGTTTTTTGTGATTTAGCTAATTTTATTTAATGTATTTAATTGTATTTAATGTAGGGAATTTATTTAATTGTAGTGTAGTGTTAGGTGTTAGTGTAACTTAGGCTAGGTTTTATTTTACAGGTAAATTTGTATTTATTTTAGCTAGGTAGTTATTAAATAGTTAATAACTATTTTTATAACTATTCTACCTAGTTAAAATAAATACAAACTTGCCTGTAAAATAAAAATAAACCCTAAGATAGCTACAATGTAACTATTAGTTATATTGTAGCAAGCTTAGGGTTTATTTTATAGGTAAGTATTTAGTTTTAAATAGGAATAATTTAGTTAATGATAGTAATTTTCTTTTAATTTTAATTATATTTAAGTTAGGGGGTGTTAGGGTTAGGGTTAGACTTAGGTTTAGGGGTTAATAAAATTAGAATAGTGGCGGCGACGTTTGGGGCGGCAGATTAAGGGGTTAATAAATGTAGGTAGGTTGCGCCGACATTGGGGGAGGGAGATTAGGCCGAATTATCAAGTGTCTGTCGGACCTGATCCGACAGTGCGGATCAGGTCCGACAGACATTACTGAATGCGGAGAGCAATACGCTCTCTGTATTCAGCATTGCACCAGCAGCTCACAAGAGCTGCTGGTGCAACGTCGCCCCCTGCAGACTCGCGGCCAATGGGCCGCCAGCAGGAGGTGTCAATCAACCCGATCGTATTCGATCGGGTTGAATTGTGGCGATTCCTGTCCGCCTGCTCAGAGCAGGAGGACAGGGTTATGGAGCAGTGGTCTTTAGACCGCTGCTCCATAATTTGTGTTTCTGGCGAGTCTGAAGACTCGCCAGAAACACGGGCCCTCAAGCTCCGTACGGAGCTTGATAAATGGGCCTCAATCACTGAAGGGCACTCTCAGGTCTTAACATTTTTTGCTTTATTTCCATAATTCATTAAAATACAAATGTCGATGTTTCGACTTATCTATAAGCCTTTTTCAAGACATCAATATCTATAGAATCAATATGCATACATTGTGTTACCCAAAGACAAGGCATACACACATACAGTGTATATAAAAACAATCTGTGACTTTTTGTTTCCATATTATCCATTAATGTGTGCAAACATCACTAATTATTCTATACAGCATTATGCATTTATCTAAGCGGACTATATACACAAAGGTGGTTGCTATTCAGTTTTAAATAATTCATTATAATACTATCTGTTTTTGTCAAGCAAAAATAAACAAATATGTTCTTAAAGTACTAATTCCATTTAGTTTAACTTAATTGCATTTTTTCTTATTGGTTTACAAATACATTTTAATCCATTTATTTTTTCCTTATGTTTTTAAACTTAATTATTGTGTTAACTTATTTTTAAACTTCAATTGTTGGACTTAGATTACCATTATCATTATCTTTCGTTCATCTAACAAAATTTAGTGGTAAAGTTTAGTACCAGAGTTCCACATTAGATCCAGGCATTTTAGTTGTTTTATATACTTTTAAGGATACCCAGTATACTAAAATTGCCACATGTTTGAAAATTGTTGGCACCTAACTATTTACTATTGTGATGAGAGCAGGAAGTGACATCACTGTTTGTGGGCGGGGCTTAGGTCCGGTTGTCTGTGTCGCAGTTAGTTATAGAAATCAACCTGACTAGATGTATGTTTCTGTGCTCTGTAATAAAATAGAGTTGTACCATCATTGCTGTGTCCTGCATCTCATGACATGGTGTCAGAAGTTCTTGCCTGCGCTTCTGTTCCTGATCGATGATGATGTCAAAGTTTACCCCACCTGAGCCTTTTGACTTCTCTCAGCCTGCAGCTTGGCCCACATGGTGTCAGCGGTTTCAGCGCTTCAGGATCGCTTCCAAACTGAACAAGGAGAGTGGTGAAGTACAAGTTAATTCTCTTTTATACTCTATGGGGAAGGATGTGGAGCCAGTGTTCAATGCTTTTATTTTCCAAGAAGGGGAAGAATTTAACTTTGATATAGTTATGGATAAACTCAGTGCCCACTTTGTGCCCAAAAGAAATGTGATTCATGAGAGAGCTTGTTTTCACAAACGTAATCAGCGTGTGGGAGAATCTGTGGAGTCATTTGTGCGCAGCCTGTATGAACTAGCTGAATTCTGTGAGTTTGGTGTTGCTAAAGAAGAGCAAATCAGAGACAGAATAGTTATTGGAATTGCAGATGCTGAAGTCTGCAGTTAGAGCCTGATTTAACATTAGATGGGGCTATTAGGATGGCCCACCAGAGTGAACTGGTGAAAAAGCAAAGTGCTGATCTGAGGTCTGAGAGTATTGTGGCTGAAGTGCAACAGTTCAGGAAAACTGCTAGTGAAAGGCACAGTGTGAGCGGTAGATCTAAAATAATCGATAGACCTAGAGGTGGATGGGCGCAGCATACCCGATGCACATGGTGCAACCGTGCCCATGATCAGAGTGCTATATGCCCGGCCAGAGATAAAAGATGCAGAAAATGTAACAGAATGGGCCATTTTGAAGTGGTGTGTAAAACTGAAAACATTAAGGAGATGCAGGGGGATAGTGACCAAGAGGGTCAGGAAGTGTCTTTTGTGGGGTCTGTTGTGGAACGGCCAAGCTCAGAGGACGATTGGAAGGTTACTTTTACTGTAATGGGAGCCAAAGTTGATTTTAAGATTGACACAGGAGCAGATATCACTGTAATGTCTTTTGCTGCATTTATGAAACTACCTCGACAGCCCCAGCTGGCGAAGGTTACTAAAAAGGTCCATAGTCCCGGTGATTGTGCGGGAAAATTTCTTGCCAGCTGTGAGTACAGGCAAAGGAAATTCACTATGTGGGTGCATGTGATTCGAGGTCAGTGTGTTAGCAATTTATTGAGCAGAAAAGCAGACTGTGACTTGGGCCTAGTGGCCAGAGTGAATGAGATCTCCGAAGATATTTATGTTTGGTGAATTGGGCCTACTGAATTGCAAGCCAGTCCGTATAGCACTTAAAAGTGACGCAGTCCCATACAGTATTTCTACTCCCCGTAGAATTCCGTTCCCGCTCATGCCTCAAGTGGAGAAGGAGCTTATGCGCATGAAGTCTATGGGGGTTATTGAAGAGGTTGTTGAAGCAACTGATTGGTGTGCCCCCATTGTTCCTGTTGCAAAGAAAAACGGAAAGGTGCGCATCTGTGTGGACCTGAAAAGGTTGAATGAGGCAGTGAAGAGAGAGAGATTTGTTCTGCCGACATTAGAAGATATAGCTCCAAAGTTGGCTGGGGCGAAGTTCTTTTCTACATTGGACGCTTCTAGCGGCTTTTGGCAGATCCCCCTAGATCCAAAGTGCCGCAAACTGACTACCTTTATCACACCGGTAGGTCGGTTTTGCTTCTGCAGACTCCCCTTTGGGATATCCTCTGCTCCTGAAATACTTCAAAGGGAAATGAGTTCTCTCCTAAGTGACCACGTGGGCACGGCAGTCGTCATGGACGACATTCTAGTGTATGGGTCTACAGTGGAGGAGCATGATCAGCGTTTAAGTTATGTGCTGCAGGCTATCAAAGAGTCTGGGCTGAAGTTAAATAAAGAAAAATGTAATTTTAGGAAAACTGAATTATGTTACTTTGGGCATATTATCAATGGGGATGGCATCAAACCAGACCCAGAGAAAATGTGTGCTATTGAACAGATGAAAAGTCCTTCTGATGTACATGAGCTAAGACAAATATTGGGCCTTGTAAATTATGTGGGCAAGTTTCTGCCAGATTTATCCACAGTTCTACACCCTATCACAGAGTTGCTAAAGAAAGACGTTGCCTGGGTCTGGGGACCTTCACAAGAAAAATCCTTTATGCAGGCCAAGTCCCTGCTGGGGTCTGCCCCAGTGCTGGGGTTCTACGACCCTTCCAAAAAGACTGTGGTTAGTGCTGATGCAAGCAGTTATGGGTTGGGGGCTGCTCTCCTGCATTTAAATGAAAATAAACTACAGCCCATCGCTTACTGTTCCCGCACACTGATGGCTGCTGAGTCAAAATACGCTCAAATTGAGAAAGAGTGCCTGGCTGCGGTTTGGGCCTGTGAGCGCTTCCAGCGTTACCTTGTAGGTTTGGAGAAATTTAGTCTAGAGACTGACCATAAACCGCTTGTCCCTCTAATCAACTCCTACGATATCGACAAAACACCCTTAAGATGCCAGATACTTGTAATGAGACTACTCAGTACTCAGGTTCAATTTCAGGCAGTGCATGTGCCGGGGAAGCAACTGGTGGTGGCAGATACACTATCCAGGCTCCCGCTGGCTGCTGCTGAAGAGTCTTCAACCGAATCGGACGTGAAAGTGTATGTTGATTGGGTTCTGGCCTCAAAGTCCATTTCTTCAAGGAAACTGGAAGAAATAAAGAAAGAGACATATTTGGACACAGATCTGCAAGAGGTTATAAAGTACATAAAAGAAGGCTGTCCCGAGAGCCGGGCAGCCTGGTTGTCTTTAAGTTCTTACCAGTCAGAGAGGTCTCAGCTCACGGCTGGATGGGTTGATGCTGTTCCAAGATCGCATCGTTATTCCTGTCAGCATGAGATAGGAGATGTTAAACAGGATTCATGATGGCCACCTAGGCATTACAAAGTGCAGAGAGAGGGCAGCTACAGCTGTGTGGTGGCCTGGGATCAGCTCCGACATTGCAAATCACGTGTCTAAATGTGCCTTTTGCCGGGAACGCTAGCCTACTCAGAGAAGGGAGCCCTTGATTTCTACTCCGCTGCCTGCAGGGCTGTGGCAGAAAATAGCTGCTGATTTGTGTGAACTGCACAGGAAAAAGTTCCTTGTTGTGATCGACTACTATTCCAGGTATTTGGAAATTGCACCTTTGAATGATATCACAAGTCAAGCCGTTATCATTCGTCTGAAGAGCTTGTTCGCCCGGTGGGGCATTCCAATGGAGCTGGTGAGTGATAATGGCATGCAGTTCGCTTCTACGGAGTTCAGTGCTTTCAGCAGGGAATATGACTTTGTACATTCCACGTCAAGTCCACATTACCCGCAGGCCAACGGAATGGCTGAAAGGGCAGTTCAAACAACAAAGTTAATTTTAAAGAAATCTGAGTCGTACCTAGCCCTCTTGTCCTATAGGGCGATGCCCATCCAAGCCACTGGGTTTAGCCCGGCACAGCTGATGCTAGGACGCCAGATTCGCACCACCTTACCCTCAGTGGGTGTCTTCAAGCCGACTGGCTCTATTCCTCGGGACGAAGTCCTTAGGAGGGATGAAGAGGCCAAAAAGGGCTATCGTTTCTTCTACGACAGGAGACATTCTGTCAGGCCCTTACAGGAACTAAATGCGGGGCAAAGTGTCAGAATTAAACTGGACGATGAGAAGAAATGGAAGACGACTGCTACGGTAATTGGACGCTCTCCAGAACCAAGGTCTTATGTAGTCCTTATTGATGGAGGGACGGTTACACGCCGCAACCGAAAACATCTTCAGCCTTCAGCCTGTACCTGAAAGTTTGGAACTGGATGCCTCAGTACCACCGCCGGTGGGATCCCCTGTTCTAAAAGGGGTGCCTTCCCCTCAGCAAGATCACAGTAGGGATATGTATTTGCCTCCAGCGGACTCTTATTCACCTTCTTCTTTATCAGAGGATAGTTCATGCAAAGTTACATCAAGCCGAAGAGTGGTGAAACTTCCGGCCCGATATCGGGACTAACTTTAGCTAGAACAGTGACCGGAAGTATGGGCAGAATAATCCCATGGTCACTGTGGACTAGGGTAGTCTACCCCGATGTTCAAGTCAGTATGTAATTTATGTTGTTTATTTTTCCTGTAACCTATTTGTTATACTGTTCAAAAATGTTTTTGTATACTCTGTTTGTATACCATGTTATTTGTTATATTCAAACGTATGCTTCGCCCTTTGAAAAGGGGGAAGATGTGATGAGAGCAGGAAGTGATGTCACTGTTTTTGGGCGGGGCTTAGGTCCAGTTGTCTGTGTCGAAGTTAGTTATAGAAATCAACCTGACTAGATGTATGTTTCTGTGCTCTGTAATAAAATAGAGTTGTACCATCATTGCTGTGTCCTGCATGTGTCCTGCATCTCATGACAACTATACAATATCTAGATACCATAGTTATATTTTTTTTTACCAAAGTGGTCTAGCTTGCACATATTTTCTAATTTCATTCAAGCTACTGACATCTAAACAAAAAACTTACTTTTATGATGGCTGTATATTGTTATGGAGCAGCTTGTCTTCAGTATTCCCAAATTCTTGGTGTGTAAACGCCGATATTTACATGTAACCAAAGTGATGCTAAATACACCTGTATTGCTTACCAGGGAGGCGTGTTTTTTATGAAAGCAACTATCAAGATAGTCAGTGTAGTGTGTTAAAGGTGCATATAACTTAATAACCTGTTTCTATTGCTTAGCTTACGCTATTTAGCTATAGCATAATTGAACCATTAATGCAGTTACACATTCCTTAAAGGGACACTGTACCCAAAAATTTTCTTTAGTGATTCAGATAGAGCATGAAATTTTAAGCAACTTTCTAATTTACTCCTATTATCAAATTTTCTTCATTTTCTTGGAATCTTTATTTGAAATGCAAGAATGTAAGTTTAGATGCCGGCCCATTTTTGGTGAACAACCTGGGTTGTCCTTGCTGATTGGTGGATAAATTCAACCACCAATAAAAAAGTGCTGTCCAGAGTACTGAAACCAAAAAAAAGCTTAGATGCCTTCTTTTTCAAATAATGATAGCAAGAGAACGAAGAAAAATTGATAATAGGAGTAAATTAGAAAGTTGCTTAAAATTGCATGCTCTTTCTGAATTACAAAAGAAAAAATTTGGGTACAGTGTCCCTTTATTGTCCTGCAAGAAGTGCAAATTATATACCTCAAAATTACGGCTAAATTTAAATACTCCTGGTAATGATTACTTTCAGTACTTCACTTAATACTGATACTTATGGGTATAAACCATTGCTGATATTTTAACTCTTTAGTGTTATATGTTTCACTTATTTTAGAGCCTGCATATAATCTTACACAATACTAATATTAAGGGTTTAAAGATTCCTATTTTAAAGTGTACAATACAACTTATTTGTCCCTTTTGGCTACTATAAACTAATTCATTCAGATTTATCATACAAAACTTACTAAATAGTTAGTGAAAGAATTTACTATACCTACATTTATTTACCTTCTGATTAACGGGTAACCATACAGCTCACCTTACTTCCTTTCTACCTTCTCAGTTAATTCATAAACATCTTTAAATTAAAAAAAAACTTTAGGCATCAGTCATAAGAACAAAGAGTAGTCCAAGTGTAAATTTAGTTCATTGGGTACAAGTGTATTTAATCTGTAAATCCATTGTGCCTCACACTTGAGTAGTTGTTTCTCTCTATCACCTCCTCTCTTCAAAGGTGTAACTCTATCTATGAGCATTGATCTAAGTGCCCATATTGGATGGTTATTTTTTAGAAAGTGTCTTGCCACTGGTTGCTCTGAGTGTCCTTCCTTAAATGATGTCCGTATGGCACTTTTGGGATTTGCGAGTCTTTCTCTGAACGTAGTACAAGTTATTCTGATATAAAACAGGCCACATGGACAAGTCAGATGTACAGGTAAGGCGGTGTCTTATGGTATACAGGGAGTGCAGAATTATTAGGCAAGTTGTATTTTTGAGGATTAATTTTATTATTGAACAACAACCATGTTCTCAATGAACCCAAAAAACTCATTAATATCAAAGCTGAATATTTTTGGAAGTAGTTTTTAGTTTGTTTTTAGTTTTAGCTATTTTAGGGGGATATCTGTGTGTGCAGGTGACTATTACTGTGCATAAATATTAGGCAACTTAACAAAAAACAAATATATACCCATTTCAATTATTTATTTTTACCAGTGAAACCAATATAACATCTCAACATTCACAAATATACATTTCTGACATTCAAAAACAAAACAAAAACAAGTCAGTAACCAATATAGCCACCTTTCTTTGCAAGGACACTCAAAAGCCTGCCATCCATGGATTCTGTCAGTGTTTTGATCTGTTCACCATCAACATTGCGTGCAGCAGCAACCACAGCCTCCCAGACACTGTTCAGAGAGGTGTACTGTTTTCCCTCCTTGTAAATCTCACATTTGATGATGGACCACAGGTTCTCAATGGGGTTCAGATCAGGTGAACAAGGAGGCCATGTCATTAGATTTTCTTCTTTTATACCCTTTCTTGCCAGCCACGCTGTGGAGTACTTGGACGCGTGTGATGGAGCATTGTCCTGCATGAAAATCATGTTTTTCTTGAAGGATGCAGACTTCTTCCTGTACCACTGCTTGAAGAAGGTGTCTTCCAGAAACTGGCAGTAGGACTGGGAGTTGAGCTTGACTCCATCCTCAACCCGAAAAGGCCCCACAAGCTCATCTTTGATGATACCAGCCCAAACCAGTACTCCACCTCCACCTTGCTGGCGTCTGAGTCGGACTGGAGCTCTCTGCCCTTTACCAATCCAGCCACGGGCCCATCCATCTGGCCCATCAAGACTCACTCTCATTTCATCAGTCCATAAAACCTTAGAAAAATCAGTCTTGAGATATTTCTTGGCCCAGTCTTGACATTTCAGCTTGTGTGTCTTGTTCAGTGGTGGTCGTCTTTCAGCCTTTCTTACCTTGGCCATGTCTCTGAGTATTGCACACCTTGTGCTTTTGGGCACTCCAGTGATGTGGCAGCTCTGAAATATGGCCAAACTGGTGGCATGTGGCATCTTGGCAGCTGCACGCTTGACTTTTCTCAGTTCATGGGCAGTTATTTTGTGCCTTGGTTTTTCCACACGCTTCTTGCGACCCTGTTGACTATTTTGAATGAAACGCTTGATCACGCTTCAGAAGCTTTGCAATTTTAAGAGTGCTGCATCCCTCTGCAAGATATCTCACTATTTTTGACTTTTCTGAGCCTGTCAAGTCCTTCTTTTGACCCATTTTGCCAAAGGAAAGGAAGTTGCCTAATAATTATGCACACCTGATATAGGGTGTTGATGTCATTAGACCACACCCCTTCTCATTACAGAGATGCACATCACCTAATATGCTTAATTGGTAGTAGGCTTTCGAGCCTATACAGCTTGGAGTAAGACAACATGCATAAAGAGGATGATGTGGTTAAAATACTCATTTGCCTAATAATTCTGCACTCCCTGTATGTTTTTATTTTACTGAGGTGGTAAAATTTACTAATGAAAATTGATCCACGAAGGAAGAATACTATGTGGATACATAAAGTGAAAAATGGATTTTACAAATGTGGAAACTGTGTCACCTGTAATACGCTATTAACAGGGACTGAATTTCACGACCCCAGTAAAACAAACATATATACCATAAGGCACCACCTTATTTGTACATCTGACTATGTGGTCTATTATTTGTCTTGTCCATGTGGCCGGTTTTATATAGGAAAAACCTGTACTATGTTCAGAGAAAGACTCGCAAATCACAAAAGTGCCATACAGACAGATTTAAGGAAGGCTACTCAAAGCAACCAGTGGCAAGACACTTTCTACAAAATAACCATCCAAAACATAGAAAATAAGATTGGCTTGCAAATTCAAATACATAATTGTGTACCATATGTGAATAATTATACAATCAATTGCATCTAGACTAATTATGTGTTTACAATTTAATGTGATAAATAAAAGGGTTTTTTTTGTCAGGGATACCTAGATGGCTATTAATATTGGCACTTAAACTAAATAAATTTAAATCCGATCAAATCCAGTAAAATAAACCATACCAAACATCCTGGTGTTCACATCTATCTTTACAAATACTGGATCCAACAAAAGGGGTGTGGTCAACTGATTCTCTAACCAATCTTTACCCAGTATAAACGGCCAATCCACATCACAACAGCCACTATGTCATAAAGGGGAAAGATCTACCCTTGACATTTGCAAAAGCCAAACACATAGCCTAGGTTAGATGTAAATCAACTTATGATAACAAATTACTGTGTAGAATGTTGCAGTCTCAGGTAAATTAAACCATGCTTAAATATGATGAAGTCAATACAGACTTTCTGAGGTAAATGGAACAAGCATGGGTATGATATTTTACAGCAAAATACAAATCAAAATAAATAAATAAATAATAAGTATACATTGGAATGTTGTTTTATTTTTCTTAATTAAACATTTTTACAGTGTTATTCATTATTGATATGTATGCCCCATTAATAATAACTCATGAATTTCCTTGTAACTAAGTACTATTTAAACGGATAATAAACCAATCTCATCAGTCTCTTAAACCTCTCCAGGTCCACTAGTTCATGTTATTCTATGTCAATTTCTCGTCTTTGATATATATAGTGCATTCGCTGCATATCATAAAAGTTGGTAAACAGCAGAGATCCAGGTTTATTGATTACCTAGCCCCTCCCAGAACAGAAAATGTCACTCACTTGACACACCCACTGATGACAATGCCCACTGTCCAGACTGATTCTTCACCCCTCAAATGTTCAGCTGCTGCTGCTTTGAAATCTCTCAGATAAGTAAGGTACCCTAAAACAACGAAGGCCGACTGGCAGCTCATAGGCCACATGCTCCCTGTCATAACACAGCCACCAAGGTAGGTGATTTGTAAGAACTGAAGGGGAAGAATCTGGATAGCAAGCTGGTTGTAGCGGTATGGGAGGGCAGGAGGCACACCCACATATTACACCCCTTTTCCAGCCTCCTCCTCTTCCGTACTTTGGACAGATTATTTGCAGCCCGCTTTCACTAAGCTACCGCATTGAAACAGTGTGAACCCGCTCCATTGCAACATTGTATCTGCATAGATACAAAATGTGATCCCATTTAAAAGATCAATAATGTAGGCGCAAGCACACTGTTGTGACCGTTTGGACTTACCCCTATAAAAACCCAAACAAAAAGGTTTAATCTTGATTTTACATCTTCTATGTAGATTCAGTATTGCATTGGAGCAGGTCAATACCTTACTGTTTCAGTACTGTAAAAATCCACTATAAGAAGATATCATAAGTCCTTTCAAAATCATAATCTCCATCTTGTTTTCCGATCATGCCAAACCGGAAATGGTGCAGATGGTTTAGCAGTAGTGTGGATAAAAATGGATTGCAGTAGGTTCCTTTGAAACTCAACATTGCGTGATCCCATTTTAAAGCGGTTATGAAGATGCTTGTACTGTTAGTGAAAATCACGACAGCGAGAATGAGACTTAGCACGAGTTAAAGGCATTGTGATAGTAGGAATATTTTAAAATGGGATCCGTCTTGCTATCAAGAGGCGTTTTACTATACTTCTCTACCTTGCATAGTATTGAATATAAATACAATTTACATGTATTCATAGAAATGTAACCCCTTTTGTTACAATACAATAGCAAAACATGAATAATAAACCTACAGGAGCTGGGAGATGTGGGTATATTGTACATGTATATGCACTTTATTTTATGTATGTAGTATACATTTAAATACTATAATATGTATGTATAGTAAATACTATAATATGTATGTATAGTAAATACTATAATATGTATGTATAGTAAATACTATAATATGTATTTTGGCTATTTAAATAAATGTGTTTTAAAATTTTAAAACTTGCATATCACAAAAGGAGATAATAAGCACAAAAAAAACAGGTAAAATAGTGTGAAAGTATAACTGAAACCAGATCCCTTTGTACGGTGTATAAGCCAAACATAATACAACTTTTGCAATCTGAATCCTTCCTGAGAAGTGTTAATCATTGTCATGGGACTTTTCATTTATCGCTGTTGGGCTTCGCATGCTTCTGCTTCATTTGGTTAGTGCGGTTACGTTTTTACTTATGGTACTCTCTGAGTAGAGACATTGGGGTTAATTTACCAAATGGTGGCGGACATGATTCATGATGCCGCCCCCTCCAGCCAATCGGCCGCTTCCAGGGGGTGTCAATCAACTCAATAGGCGACGGACGAGTTAAGGAGCAGCGGTCTTAAGACTGCTGCTTCTTAACTGCTGTTTCCAGCGAGCCTGAAGGCCCCATTGACTAGAAGGATCTGCTGTAAGTCTGTCAAAAGAACTGAGATAAGGGGCAGTCTGCAGAGACTTAGATACAAAGTAAAAAGTGTATTAATTTAACAGTGTTGGTTATGCAAATGCACTGTGGAATGGATAATAAAGGGATTATCTATTTTTTTAAGCAATAAACATTTTCAAGTAGACAGTTCCTTTAACAAATTTGTTTCTTCTGTATACTTTACGGACATTACGTTTATAGGATGTACATAAACTAGTCATATGTCCCATGTATAGTTGAGTCCTTATATGCTCTCTCTTGGCAAACATAAAACTAGACAGATCTGTTCTGTGTCCTGCTAATCCCTTGAAATTGTATACACAAATGAGGGTTGCATAGAGCTTATATCTGATTCTTTTTAGCATAGCATTAAGGTCTTATAGAAAACATAAAATATTTGAATGTATACACAGAGCTTTTATATAAATATAATATGCTTGGGGAAATGAAAGAAGTAGCACAATAAGATACATTGGCTGGCAGTTTTCGTGAAGCTTGGCTAGCTAGTTCAACCGGCTCAGAGAGAACTATTTGCTATTGTTGGAAAAAGACTTCTGGTTTCTAAACTTGAGTCCTGCCAAAAGAAGGATTTTATTCCAATAAGTAAATGTCATTAATGACTTTATATAACTCTAGCTAGATTATACAAAAAGAGTGCAAGTGTTCATAAAAGAGCATTACCCCTAAATTTGTATAATCATGACAAGTATATGAGTGTTAAGGGGTAATAATGAATAAGCCTTTACTATTGGATCATAATGAACAAATACAAAGTTGTTTAAGATCAAGTATTGCATTTGTGATGGTGTATTATACAGAGGATTCACAAAAAATGTAAATGTTGTTCAAAGACTTTCAGGTAAACTGAAAATGCTGATCAGCCATAAAATCACAGTGGAAAGATACAGACCTTGTCAAATATGTTTCCCCTATGCATAGCTAATCAATGGCCAAAAACATCAAGCCCTTTTACCAGAAATATTGATTGAGCAGCATTATTTCTTCATTTGCTGAAATTGCTTGCAGTTGCTAGATTAATCAGATTATATAGAAGTTTATACATGAATGATCCATGAGACTAATGTGGTCACATTAAACTTACATAACCTCCTTAACACATACATCAGTATGGGCACTTGTAGGTTCAGATTCTCAAGTTGAGTCACTCTATAGTCTTTTATCTTAAACCCTGGATCGGTGACCGAGAAACCATTAGTTCCCACATACAGTAAACAAGGAATCCTCTGGGAAAGACACATTTGTGGGACCCCTCAGCCCAAACCCATTATTCCCTTCCTCCAGTAATGCTCATCCCTATCCCAACATTCAATGTGTGTTTTATAAAGAATAACACTATATAATAAAACCTCCTGCTACCCTAAACACTTCTTCATAAAATAAATACAGGATGCAAATTGCATCTTTCCATACCCTCAACCCTGATAACAGTGTGGTGCCCCCCAAAGAGCGGGCCCAGCGAAAGTGACACTCTCACCCGGCCTGTTAAAAATAAGATCAGATGTTTTTCCCCCACAAAGAAACAGTTGCCATAGACAGACAGGATGAGTCTAAAAGACAAACAAAAAGAAAGAATTCACATTCTAAAGAACCATGGATATATTGCAATAGACTAAGAAAGTAAATAGTCCTAAATAACAGAACAGAACACACATAAAAGAAAGTATATTACTGTATAGCTGTGTCTTCTAGTATTTGCTGATTTGAATAGATATGTTAAGGGAACCTACTGCAGAAGCAAAGCTCATATAGATGGGCCAAGGGCAGGAACCTAAATAGACTGAACGCGACTTGCCAATCTCATAATCTGGAATGAACTGGGTCAGCAACTTGAAAGCAGATTAGGATTTAACAATCGTGTAGCCAGGAATTTTTGCAAATCTAGTAGTCTGGGATGGTCTGAGACAGCAACTTAAAGATATTGTATGACTAGACACACTCATATATGGCATAACTAGACAAAAAAGGTCAGCAACTTGGAAGGAGAGGACAATCTGTTAGTCAACATGAACTAGATTAGCAGAAAAGGGGGCCTGAAAATATATTTTAAGCATATGCAGAATTATGAAGAATAACAACTTAATTTCAAGATCGGTGTTGTGTTACAGTAGGCCTCTTCAATGGCAGCTGTCCTGGTCACCATAAATAAGGTATCACAGGATGGAAAGTCATGAGTAAGAGCAGGGGCAGGAATCTCTTCAGGAGTATAGCCACCAGTCAATATGATATAAAGAACTTATTGTACTCCATGAGAATCAAAATTGTATTTGTATTTATTTATTTCTTTACAACAAGCTCTTGGGGTTGATCACAATTGCTTAGATAATTGTTTTAAATAATTTATCTACAGAAATCACAGTAGACTTTTTCTGTTGAAAATCATTAGATACATTTTCATAAAGGATTGTGCCGACCCCTTGGTCTTTTAACAACAAATTTAATGTGATGAGCATGAACAGAGTATTGATTAGAAACAGGAAATAAGGAATTCAAACTATTCATTGTCATAAACTACACCAACTTACATAAAACATCATGAGGTATATTGATTGGACCAGTATAACAGGGACCAAGCCTATTGGAACCATGATGAAATTTGGTGTTTTTGTAGGTAGCCAAAGTCAGCAGGTTGAAAGACAGAGCAGGAAACTAATGTATGTCCACAGCTCTGTTCCATAGTACTTTAGTCTCATTTAATAGTTTCTTAAATTGGTTCTAATCAGCATAAAACATACTGTAATCATTAATTTGTCACAGGAACTTAAAACAGGCTAGAATTGGATGGTAGCACATTAGCATGGTACCCAAAGCAGCATAAAATGGGAGTTACAAATTAAAAGTTTTGAAAGTTATTTTGGTATGTTCATTGGATTGCATATGAGATACAGAAGTAAAATGAGTTTCAATTTACAGATTCTGACAGGAGTCCCTCCAAATCTTAAAAAAAACTGTGATCTATAATCAGAAATATTTTTTTTCAGGTAAGCCACAGCTAAAGACACTTTCTTTTAAATGGATGGTAGCAAGTTATTTGTATGAGGAATAAGATGATTCTGTTAGCTGAACAGGTCACATGATGATAAATTTTCTTCATGCCTGGGTAAATCTGTAATAAATTTCTTATAGATGTTAGACCATAGTTATTGAGGTACAGGTGGAGGATGAAAAGGTCCATTCAGAAGTTAAGGAATATTAAACAGTATGAGATTGTTATATTAAATGTTTAATTGTGTGTGGTTAAAAAACTTTTTAATGTACTTTCATTATTTATTTTGTCCTCTTTTCCTGTAATTTAACTCTGAAAATTGTTGGTTTTCTAAATTCCACTGAGTTTCTATAAAGTAATGGGCACCTGCACTGCCCTGTTTGAACCTAAGTTGCCTTTTATCTGTTTCCCCTACTGACGACAGGGCCGGTGCTACAACAGAGGAAGACTAGGCAACCACCTTTGGGCGCCCCTGCAGGGAGGGGGGGGGGGGGGGCACAAACTTGGTGCATGACGTAATTTTTTTTGTGTATAATTCTTTGTTTTGCTGCCTAACTGCTATAGTAAGGGCCATGTGTGGTGGTAAAATTGCTAGAATGGGAGGGGACTCCCCTGAAGCAAAGGGAGGCAGAGAGTGCAGGTCAGCCAGAACAGCTGTAAGCATCTGGATGAAATATCTCACTGTACAGCCCCAGCTTTCTTTGCAAAACTTTATCAGCCTTCATAAAGTTGGTGGAGCCAGTGACAGAAGTGAGCCTCGACTCCATCCTCAGCCTATTTGGTATTACTGGGGGCCGCACTGACAATCCTGTTGATATATTGCAAGACATCAATGCTATTCTTATATATATACAGGGAGTGCAGAATTATTAGGCAAGTTGTATTTTTGAGGATTAATTTTATTATTGAACAACAACCATGTTCTCAATGAACCCAAACAACTCATTAATATCAAAGCTGAATAGTTTTGGAAGTAGTTTTTAGTTTGTTTTTAGTTTTAGCTATTTTAGGGGGATATCTGTGTGTGCAGGTGACTATTACTGTGCATAATTATTAGGCAACTTAACAAAAAACAAATATATACCCATTTCAATTATTTATTTTTACCAGTGAAACCAATATAACATCTCAACATTCACAAATATACATTTCTGACATTCAAAAACAAAACAAAAACAAATCAGTGACCAATATAGCCACCTTTCTTTGCAAGGACACTCAAAAGCCTGCCATCCATGGATTCTGTCAGTGTTTTGATCTGTTCACCATCAACATTGCGTGCAGCAGCAACCACAGCCTCCCAGACACTGTTCAGAGAGGTGTACTGTTTTCCCTCCTTGTAAATCTCACATTTGATGATGGACCAAAGGTTCTCAATGGGGTTCAGATCAGGTGAACAAGGAGGCCATGTCATTAGACTTTCTTCTTTTATACCCTTTCTTGCCAGCCACACTGTGGAGTACTTGGACGCGTGTGATGGAGCATTGTCCTGCATGAAAATCATGTTTTTTCTTGAAGGATGCAGACTTCTTTCTGTACCACTGCTTGAAGAAGGTGTCTTCCAGAAACTGGCAGTAGGACTGGGAGTTGAGCTTGACTCCATCCTCAACCCGAAAAGGCCCCACAAGCTCATCTTTGATGATACCAGCCCAAACCAGTACTCCACCTCCACCTTGCTGGCGTCTGAGTCGGACTGGAGCTCTCTGCCCTTTACCAATCCAGCCACGGGCCCATCCATCTGGCCCATCAAGACTCACTCTCATTTCATCAGTCCATAAAACCTTAGAAAAATCAGTCTTGAGATATTTCTTGGCCCAGTCTTGACGTTTCAGCTTGTGTGTCTTGTTCAGTGGTGGTCGTCTTTCAGCCTTTCTTACCTTGGCCATGTCTCTGAGTATTGCACACCTTGTGCTTTTGGGCACTCCAGTGATGTTGCAGCTCTGAAATATGGCCAAACTGGTGGCAAGTGGCATCTTGGCAGCTGCACGCTTGACTTTTCTCAGTTCATGGGCAGTTATTTTGCGCCTTGGTTTTTCCACACACTTCTTGCGACCCTGTTGACTATTTTGAATGAAACGCTTGATTGTTCGATGATCACGCTTCAGAAGCTTTGCAATTTTAAGAGTGCTGCATCCCTCTGCAAGATATCTCACTATTTTTGACTTTTCTGAGCCTGTCAAATCCTTCTTTTGACCCATTTTGCCAAAGGAAAGGAAGTTGCCTAATAATTATGCACACCTGATATAGGGTGTTAATGTCATTAGACCACACCCCTTCTCATTACAGAGATGCACATCACCTAATATGCTTAATTGGTAGTATGCTTTCGAGCCTATACAGCTTGGAGTAAGACAACATGCATAAAGAGGATGATGTGGTCAAAATACTCATTTGCCTAATAATTCTGCACTCCCTGTATATATATATATATATATATATATATATATATATATATATATATATATATATATATATATATATAGAGAGAGAGAGAGAGAGAGAGAGAGAGAGAGAGAGAGATAAGAGACAGATACTTATACATGTATGTTTGTATATCATGCTGAAAGTTCCTTTATTTGTCTGAAGTGTCCACACCCCTGAGCTCCTCAGGCAACCCATGGCAGAACGCTAGTTCTGTGATTTTAGCCAATAGCGTGCTAGCTATCCGGCATGGCGCCAATGGCCCGTACGACTGTTGGCTAAGAAGTGGAAAAATAACCTCACAACAAACTAGCGTTCTGCCATGGACAGCCTGAGGAGCTCAGTGCGGCAAACACTTCAGACAAATTAGTTGCGATGTGGGGGGCTGGCGTTTTAGGGGTTAATACTTTATTACAGTGTTGGCGATGTGGGAGGCGACGTTTTAGGGGTTAATAGGTTTATATAGTGTTGATGATGTGGGTGGACGGGGGATTAGGGGTTAATGGTTTTTTTTAATAGTCGCGATTTGGGGGGCCTGCGTGTTAGGGGTTTGTAAGTTTATTTAGTGTCGGCGATGTCCGGGGTCGGCCGATTAGGGGTTATTAATTTTATTTAGTGTCAGCGAAGTCGGGGAGTGGCGGATTAGGGGTTAATAACTTTATTTAGTGTCAGCAATGTAGGGGGGCGGCGGATTAGGTGTATTTAGACTATGGGTTAATGTTAGGGTGTTAGGTTTTCACAACTTTCTTTTACCCATAGACATCAATGGGGCTGCATTACGGGGATCGCCATTCCGCAGTTGCAGGTGTTAGTTTTTTCTGACACTTTCTCCCCATTGATGTCTATGGGGGAAAGCGTGCACAAGCACGTCAAGTCAGGTCTTTGGTTTTGTGCGGTATGGAGCTTAACGCACCATACCGCACAAGAGGTTTTTCAGTAACTCGTAATGGCAGCGCTATGGAAAGTGTGATAACGCTCATTTTTGTGTGTTCTTTATGCACCTGATATAGAGCAAAACTTGTAATATTGCTGTATATTCCTATAAGGATCTTTTGGTTATGACATATTCTTAAATGGCTGGTTAATTATACCACATTGTTATACTTTTTTTTTTTTGGGTTATACCTTATTCTTAAAAAGCTGGTTATGCCTTGCTCTTAAATAGCTGGTTATTTTCTACAGATTTGTTTTTACATATTAACATGAGAGGTGTATAATAGGTAAATATTCAATGCAGTGTTTGCGTGTAACAGAAAATATTTGATATTACAATAAAATATATAGCGTATAAGCCTTCAGCAGGTGTATAATAAAATTAATCAAAAATATCTCTTGTGCCACAGACACGTAACCCCCCAAGCAATGAACTCAGCAAGGATAGAAACAACCTTAAACACAGAGTTGCCTTATTACTCCCACGCTTCCTGCTAACAATTGGATAACATAGCTGCCAATCAATACTGCTGGTAGGCGGGTCATTAATAAACAGCTATAGAGAAAAGAAGAAGCTTGGGTTGCTGCATCCTGTAGCAGAGGGAGGGGAGCTTGAGTAGTGTGACTACCACAACAACATAGCTTGCTGTTACACATCAGTGCCAGATCTGTCTGCAGCAACACGGCTTGTGCAACAGCACCGCAAGATCCGTAGACATCCTGCTGCAGCAGCTGAGCCTGCCCAGACTGCAAAACAACGTTACTTGTCATACAGAGCAGTTACTAGAGGTGAGTCACTCAGATGTCAAGTAACAGTTTCATGCAGGATGTATATCTGCTGGCTCTTGCTTATGGGCTTGCTCTGTGTTCGTAGGTTTATCATTTCCACCTTACATAAAGTGTGCTAACATAAGATATACCGGTATATATATATATATATATATATATATAGTGTGCTTTAATGAGATAACATTTGCAACACAGCAGGTATCACGTCACTGCACACACTTTTTATTTCACTATTTTGGGCCGCAGTGAAGTGTAATTCATTTTAATGCAACTTCCTTATATTATACATTTTCTATTACTGTTTTCTTAAAACATAAAAACAGATACAGTGTTGGAACTAGGATTAATTGAGAATACTAAACTGTGTATATATGTAGGTAGTTATCTATCTATCCTATCATCTACATGGCAAAAATGTTACTTGTTTATTACTATTATAGGATTTGCTTCAGATACACTGAGCTGCTATTAAGAAACTTTTTTTATATTTTGCTTGTATTATGTGGTAGTCATGCACACAGAAAACATCTAATATTCATCAATACTTTAAAGATTAACTTGACTAAAATGCAATTTGAAAATTCCATTCCAATAACACTACCAAAATGTATGTTCAGCATAGAAAACTGAAAAACTTTATTGGATTCTGATATCTTCATGGGACAGTGTGTGAGTTTATATAAATAGTAAGCTAAACTTTGTTATGTTAAATAAGTTCCAATCTACTCATATTATCTAATTTGCTTCCTTCTTGCTGTACCCTTTGTTGAAAAGCACACCCAGGTAGACATAAATGCCTCTTGTCATTGGTTTACCCAATGTGTTTAGCTAGTTCCCAGTTGTGCATTGCTGCTCTTTCAACAAAGGATACCAAGAGAATTAAGTACATTTTTATGCTCTATCTGAATCATGAAAGATATATTTTTGTTGTTGTCCCTTTTAATGAGCATCAAATTTATATGTGTGTGTATCTATGTATGTATATGTGTGTGTGTGTGTGTGTGTGTGTGTGTGTGTATATATATATATATATATATATATATATATATATATATATATATATAGTAAAGAAGGGCACTATGACCATTTATGTTTAAATTCTGATGTTTTCATAATAAACAATATCTATTGTTGAAACTAAAAATCCTGAAAGTGCCCTTCTTTTCTTCAAATATCAATACCAGACTTTCGAGTATTGCACCCAGGTCATAGCTACACCACAGAGGTTGGAGTGCTGGGCCACCGGCTAATTGACATTACACACACACATATATATTTACACTTCAGGTTTTGCACAGCTGAGTAATCCTTCCGGTTCTGTTCCTTTCATGTTTACTGACCTGGAGGCACCACCGAGCTGGGCATTATTCATATATGGCGGCTACTTTCCCTTATATTGATTGAGGTTCCTAGAATTAAGTGTGTGGTGATAGGGGATTCGTACCCCATAATATTCTGTATACCATACCGTCTATATATGTTATATTCCACTATAGAAGGAAGGCACAGACACAGTCTCTTGTTCATATCTTTTCATTTGGTGAAGATTTGCAGGGAGTCTTCACTCACCTTTTGGTCCTGCTGCCTTCTTTTGGATACATTATATCCTGTGGACTCTTGGATATTTTATATAGAATTTTTATGTTATTGTCATATATTATATATATATATATATAAAAATATAATTTTTTTTATGTATGTTGATTATTTGCTTTTTATTTACACTTGCATTATAGCTTATGATTGTGATTTTCTTTTGTGATTCACATTTGTGGATTTTATTCTCTAGTATCATATTTTATATTTTTTATGATACACTATGTGGGTACAATAGGGGATATATATATATATATATATATATATATATACACACACACACACACGACTATGTAAAACCACGCTATCCTATTGTACCCACGTAGTGTATCATAAAAAATATCAAATATGATACTAGAGAATAAAATCCACAAATGTGAATCACAAAAGAAAATCATAAGCTATAATGCAAGTGTAAATAGAAAGCAAATAATCCACATATATAATAATAGCATAAATAATATAATAGTATAAAATATTATATAAAAAATAAAAAATAAAAAAATATATATATATATATATATATATATACATACACACACACTGTGTATATGTGTGTGTGTGTGTGTATGTATATATGTATGTGTGTGTATATATATATATATATATATATATATATATATATATATATATATATATATATATATATATATATATATATATATATATATATATATATATATATATATATATATATATATATATAATCTCACAGTCACTAGGGATTAGCACTCTCACCTTCCAAATTCAATGCCAGGGTGTCAGGAACATAAGAAACATAGAACAAGCAGCAGTTCCGCACTCACTGGACTTTCAAAGTGTAGTTCTTTATTGTGAACTGTGATGTTTCGGGGATCAAATCATCTGATGAAGGGGACAGTTTGATCCCTGAAGCGTCACAGTTCACAATAAATAATTGAAAGCCCAGCAAATTTATCTTATCACATCTGCTGTGGTCAGATATAAATAAGCTCCGGCATGTTGTGGCAGTGCGTTAAGGGTTGTAAAATTTGCAGGATCAGCTCCAGCCTCTCTGGGGGTAGTGGGGGAAAAATAAATAATGAAAGTACAGTGGATTTTTTTTTTTCATTTTGCAGAATTTACTAGTAAATTTCTTACTAGACAGAGAAGGGTTAACATTGACCATATAAAACCAACTATGTTTTTATATTGTTTAAATCTACTCACACCTCATGGTAATATTAGGTTTAGCCGATCACCAATTTACAAGTAGGGATTTAAATATTAGAACGAATGTTATTGTAGAAATTAGATTAACATAAACGAATATTCTTAAATTCTATAATCCAATGTTATTTACAGTTTTTGAATGTCCCTTTCAATTTCAAATTTACATAATAGATCGAATATACACATTTGAAAATTGAATTTGGTTATGTATATTCGATTTATTATGAACATTCAAAATCAAATTGGAATATTACATTTATAAAACAATTTTAGACTAGAAATACTTTTTCAAATTCAAATATTACCATTTTCAGCAAAAGTTCCCTGGTGGCTAGTGCTGTAATGCTTGCCCTCTGAACATATTCATCTTGGAGGTATAATCCTCTCTTAATTTCACAGGGCACAATCACTCTTACTTGCTTGTTCCTCTAAGTTAGCCAACTTGTGGCCTCTGCCATAGGTTTTGTGACTCCAGGAATAAGTTGAGCTAAACATAAGAACATTGTAAGGAAATCTATCTATTTGTGTTTTTTTATAGCCATACATTTAGGGATATGAAACCCAACATTTTTCTTTCATGATTCAGATAGCATTCAATTTTAAAACCCTTTCTAATTTACTTCTATTATCAATTGTTCTCTTGGTATATTTTGTTGAAAAGCAGGTAAATATGCGTAGGAGATGCATTATTGGAAGCTTAGGAGATGACCCAATTCTTGAGCACTATATGGCAGCAGTTTTGCCAGAATGTTGTCCATTTGCAAGAGCACTAGATGGCAGCAGTATTCCTTGCCATGTAGTGCTCCAAATGCCTACCTAGGTATCTAGTATCTGGTATGCTCTGTTTGAATCACAAAAAAAGTTTTGGGTTTCATATCCCTTTAAGTGTTCAAAAATGTTGATTTGTGGCCCTCCATATGTTAAATAGTTGACCCTTACTGTACCTAGGGTTGCCACCTCAGCTATGTTTTCCTGGACACTTATGAGTTACTCATGCTGCAGGGTTTGTAGAGGGAAACATGCATTGTGCCGCTGGACAGCACAAAAATAGTGACCCTGGACAGCACAATACATGTTCCTCCCTGCACACCCTGCAGCATGTGTAACTCATAAGTGTCCAGGAAAGCATGGCCGAGGTGGCAACCCTTCTTAAGTTGCACGACTGGCAGTAAGGAAGTGTCTCTGTTCTTGGGCACTTCTACAGTAATTGCATCTGACATCACTACACAACGCACAAGGATGTCTCCATATGTCATGTGACCTCTAGCCTCCCACCCATTTTATGATGAAGCATAGCACTACTTCCAAATAATAAAACAGTGTCATCCCTACAGAAGCTTTTAAATACAAATCCATTTTATTCAGTTAATTAATTTTAGGTATTTTTATCATCATCATTATTTTTGGCCAATTATACCATAAGCATTTTGGGACCTTTTTTAAGTAACTCAAAATGACACTCCGTTTAGGGTGGCTGTTCATTTTTTCTTATAGAATAACACTTAAAGTGACAGTCAAGTCATTATTAAACTTTCATGATTCAGATAGGGAATGCAATTTTAAACAACTTTCCAGTTTACTTTTATGATTAAATTTGCTTTATTCTTTTGGTACTCTTGGTTGAAAGTTAAACCTAGGTAGGCTGATCTGCTAATTGCTAAGCCCTTGAAGGCCGCCTCCTTATCTTATCTGCATTTTAACAGTTTCCATAGCTTGAAAGTTATTTACAAGTCAGCACTGTTTGGCTAAAATGCAAATCTGTCAAAAGAAATAAGATAGGGGGCAGTCTGCAGAGGCTTAGAAACAAGGTGATCACAGAGGAAAAAAGTATATTAATATAACTGTGTTGGTCCCTTTTAAGGACTATATAAAAAAAAATGTTTAATCTGATCTAACCATAAACCCAATGAGTGTAATTACTACACATAAATAAATATTTAACATAATCTTGTCATGGCAGGGGCTAATACAAGAGGCAGTTTGTATTTTTATGCTATATTAAAGTTTGTTGGTATGAAAAAATTCATGCTTTTTTTTTTTTTTTTTTTCCAATGCTCAGTCTTTATATGAGCCACACCATGTAAATTATTTATTTTTACAGAGGGTATATTGAAATCCAACATAACTGAAGTACATTAATTCTGTCTGAAAATGAATAAATCTATTAAATATATTCTGCTGGCACACCCTAGTATGAATTTGTCAGAGACATACTTAATTTTTCAACAGCTTTAAAGGGACATGACACCCACATTTTTTCTTTCATGATTTAGAAAGAGAATGCAATTTTAAATATCTTTCTAATTTACTTATATTATCTAATTTGTTTTATTCTCTTGATATTCTTTGCTGAAAAGCATATCTAGATATGTTCAGTAACTGCTGATTGGTTGCTGCACATAGAAGCCTCGTGTGATTGGCTCACCATGTGCATTGCTTTTTCTTCAACTAAGGATATCTAAAAAAGGAAGCAAAATAAATAATAGAATGAAATTGTAATGTTGTTTAAATTTATATCTGACTCATGAAAGAAAGATTTTGGGTTTAGTGGCCCTTTAAGTATTAAAAATGTCTACCTTTTTAAAATAGATATTAAAGGGACTTTCCGATCAAAATTGAAATAGATGAATTACATCTTTGAATAGAAAAATATTTGCAATATACATGTATTGGCAAAGATGCTTCTAGTAAAAGTTATCACTGTTTTAGTATTGGCATTCTTCTCTGCACGTTCATGTGAAGCGTAGCTAGATAGCTAGTTTAAATCCTGCAACTGCTCAGAACACAAATGGGGCTTGCATAATATCAGCATTTAACAAATTGAGTCATTACCAGATGGTACAAGCACCTTAGGCTCTATGAGAAAGTTCTCTGTTTAAAATGCTGGTGCACGGTGCATATTTAGATAAACTTTTTAACCCCTTAACGACCAAGGACGTGCCAGGCACGTCCTCTGGGGTTTGAAGCACTGGAAGCGATCGTGATTGCTTCCAGCCTCTTCCACGGTATTGTAGTGATGCCTCGATATTGAGGCATCACTGCAATACCCTTTTTAAACCACCGATGCAGAGAGGGCCACTTTGTGGCCCTCCCTGTATCGGCCATTGATGGTGCTGATCGTTTAACAGCAGCAGGGAGGCGGGTGGGCGGCCCATCAATAGAAGGATCCAGTTCCGGTGCACATCGATGTGTGCGTGTTCAGTCGCGGATGCGGCGGGCTTGACGTCGGGGGCGTGCCACATTTATACACAAAAAAATATTTAAATATTGGCTAAGGAATCTGCGGGGGAGGGTGTGGAGGGTATTGAGGGCGGGCAGCTACACTACAGAAAAAACTTTATTTTTAATATAAAAATAAAAACCCCCACATTTTTTGGGCAAACTGGGTACTGGCAGACAGCTGCCAGTACCCAAGATGGCGGTAAGTAGGTAGAGGGGGAGGGGTTAGAAAGCTGTATGGGGGGGGGATCAGGAACGTTGGGGGCTAATGGGGGATCCAACACTGCATAATATAAAAAAATATTAATAATAATACATTTAAAAAAAAAAAAAAATGCTTTTTACAGTAGAATCTCAATTATCCAGAACTCAAGCAACCGGAAAAAAAAAAGGAAACATGTCTGGATCTCTTTAAACAGCAGGAGCTGCGGTAACCCTTGTTGGCTATCTCGCGGCGGCTTTAACTTCTTGGTACAGTATCCCTCTGTCATGTATCCCTCTGTGGAACGAGTACTGTACTTCCGGACCAGGGGTCACACTACCGGCTGTCAGGGAAGAGCCCAATGGGAGGATCCACAAAGATGCAACGGCTCAATCGCTTGCTGAAAACAATGCGTTTATTCAGGATAAAATACAAGTGTATATCCTGAATAAACACATTGTTTTCAGCAAAAGATTCAGCTGTTCTGGGAATCTGGGTTATAGAACTAGAGCTATTTTTAATCGTGACTCTCAAGCAACCAGAATTACACTTATCCGGAATCTACCAATCCCCATGGGTGCCGGTTAATTGAGATTCTACTGTATTTTAGTACTGGCAGACTTTCTGCTAGTACAAGATGGCGGGGACAATTGTGGGGTTGGGGAGGGAAGAGAGCTGTTTGAGAGGGATCAGGGGGTGGGATGTGTCAAGTGGGAGGTTGATATTTACATTAAAGCTAAAATTAACCCTATAAGCTCCCTACAAGCTACCTAATTAACCTCTTCACTGCTGGGCATAATACAAGTGTGGTACGCAGCAGCATTTAGTGGTCTTCTAATTACCAAAAAGCAACGCCAAAGCCATATATGTCTGCTATTTCTGAACAAAGGGGATCCCAGAGAAGTATTTACAACCATTTGTGCCATGATTGCACTAACTGTTTGTAAATAAACCTACAATTGTGAAAAAGTTAGCAATTTTTTTTTTTTTATTTGATCGCATTTGGCAGTGAAATGGTGGTATGAAATATACCAAAATGGGCCTAGATCAATACTTTGGGTTGTCTACTACACTAAAGCTAAAATTAACCCTACAGGCTCCCTAATTAACCCCTTCACTGCTGGGCAATATACACATGTTGTTCTTAGCGGCCTTCTGATTACCAAAAAGCAATGCCAAAGACATATGTCTGCTATTTCTGAACAAAGGGGATCCCAGAGAAGCATTTACAACCATTTGTGCCATAATTGCACAAGCGGTTTGTAAATAATTTCAGTGAGAAGCCTAAAATTGTGAAAAAGTTTGGCAAATTTTTGTTTTAATTTTATTTGATCGCATTTGGTGGCGAAATGGTGGCATGAAATATACCAAAATCAATCAATACTTTGGATTGTCTACTAAAAAAAATGTATATGTGAAGGGTTATTCAGGGATTCCTGACAGATATCAGTCTTCCAATGTAACTATCACTAAAAAATGGTTTGGAAATAGCAAAGTTCTACTTGTATTTATTGCCCTATAACTTACAAAAAAGCAAAGAACATGTAAACATTGGGTATTTCTATACTCGGGTCAAAATTTAGAAACTATTTAGCATGGGTGTTTTTTGGTGGTTGTAGATGTGTAACAGATTTTGGGGGTCAAAGTTAGAAAAAGTGTGTTTTTTTATCATATTCTATATATTTTTATAGTAAATTATAAGATATGATGAAAATAATGATATCTTTAGAAAAACGATATATATTATGTGTGAGTACAGTAAATGAGTTAGAGGAAAATTACAGCTAAACACAAACACATCAGAAATGTAAAAATACCCTTGGTCCCAAACAGTCAACACATGGAAAAGTGGTCTGGTCACTAAGGGGTTAAACAGCTATAATTTGCTTCCTTCTTGCTGTATCCTTTGTTGAAAAGCATACCCAGGTAGACATAAATGCCTCTTGTCATTGGCTCAACCAATGTGTTTAGCTAGTTTTCAGTTGTGCATTGCTGCTCTTTCAACAAAGGATACCAGGATAATTAAGTACATTTCTATGCTTTATCTTTTATTATAAGCATTTTTGCTAATACATGTATATTACAAAAATGTTTCTATTTAAAACTGAAATCCATCCATGAGGATTCAAATTTTGGCTGGAATGTCCCTTTAATTTCACTTAGTCTATACCAGTGATTTGCAACATTTGACATAATGATTGTCTGAATAAATGTCTATATCATGGTTGTAAATGAAGCCTGATGAGCCTGTCCCATACCTACCAATATTTCAAAATTTGAAAGAGGGACACCCCCGCACTGTTGTCAGTCTGCCGCGGCACACCTGAGGATCTCTCACGGCACACTGGTTGAAAAACACTGGTCTATATCAACATTTAAACTCTTAAATAATGCCTATTTGACAAAGAACAGAACAGCGCAACTATTTCAGTATTCTTGCGTTTTCTCTTTCTTTGCAAAGCATAATGTTTGCACAGAAAGCAGAAGACTAGAGACTACACTGGATATGGCCGGTGTCCTGTCAAAAATAGCTACCTTGTCGAGATTAGCTACATTGACGTGCGCATGCTCACAAGTACGTAATGCATTCCACAGATGATTCAAAAGAACCTTTGGAATGCAATTATGTAAATATAGGCATGTGCACAGCCTCGGGTAGCTGATCTCGACAGAGAGGAAAATGAGTCTCCTATTAAATCTTAAAGCAGTAATCTCCATGTGCGCATGCACACTTTATTCTGTCGGTAGCTAATTCCGACAGTGCGTTTTCTAATTCTTTTACCCAGGGCTGTTCAGTGCTCATTTGCGTAAAGGGTCTACTGACATTAAAACTTTTGTTTGCACCGGTCATTTGCAAATAGCACTGTCAAATATTCTGCGCTATGTGCAATCCAAAGTTTTAATGTCAATGGAACCTTTGCGTAAATGAGCTCTGAACAGCCCTGTAGAGTCGTATCTCTTCCAGAATTAAAAAGTGGAGATATTTCTGTTTATCTAACAGCTAATCAGATCACTTAATCGGATAATAAAACAATAAATCAAATATATTTCAATTATTATATAGAATGTTTGCAAATATATGCAGAGATAGATTAAGAACATATAAAGAAGTAACCGTGATATACAAATCACTGGGCTTCTTATAGGAGGCGCTACAACAATAGATAGATAGATATGTTAAAACATAAGCACAAGAAATATGATATATGATATTATTCTCTAAATTGGCAAACATAAAATAGTGTTAAAAAGAATATGCAAAACAATGAACTGGACAAGCCAGATGTGGAAAGTCCAACAGGTGTCCTCGGACGTCCCAGAACTTGATAGGCCGCTCTCAGTCGTCACCCAAAAGGATGATGCACTTCTATGATAAGACAAAAACAGAGGCGCAAAATGTGTAGATCAATAAAGACAAAAGAATCCAAAGAGCAGCAGAATAAGGGTACTCACAAAGGTAGCGGCACTCTATTATGCCAATAGGAGCAGGCTGGTGTTCTACAGCAAACCAGCTAGCTGTGTGGAAGATCCCCACCGGATGTGATCAGCGCTGGAAATCTCTGCCTTCTGAACCTCTGGCCAATGTTCCCAATGGCAATGCTTCCCTTCGACTAAAGCTGCAGATGGAATGGGGAGAGGGGCTGGACTGCCCTAAGGTTACTGATATGGAGACTGTCACACCAACACCAGACTTATGTAAAAGTAAAAATCAGTATTTTATTATACAAAATAAAAATACCAAAGGTATGACAATTTACAGCTGGGTGTGTGAATACCAATCTCCTAACAAGAGTATAAAAGCAACGCGTTTCTCGGGAGCACCCCGTTTCCTCATAATAGAGTGCCGCTACCTTTGTGAGTACCCTTATTCTGCTGCTCTTTGGATTCTTTTTTCTTTATAGATTAAGAACATGTGAGGTTAAAGGGACAGTTTACACCAGAATGTTTATTGTTTTAAAAGATAGATAATCCCTTTATTACATAATCCCCAGTTTTGCATAACCAACACAGTTCTATTAATATACTTTTTACCACTGTAATAACCTTGTATCTAAGCATCTTCTGACAGCCCCCTGATCACATGACTTTTTAAAATATATTATCTATTGACAATTCGTGCTTTGTTGTGTTGGCTCTTAAATAACTCAACGGGCGTGAGCACAATGTTATCTATATGGCTCACATGAACTAGCTCCTGTTGTGAAAAGCTAATAAAAAAGCATGTGATAAGAGGCTGTTCGTAGTGGCTTAGAAACAGGAAGACATTTAGAGGTTTAGATGTTATAAAGTATATTATTATAATAATGTTGGTTGTGCAAAGCTGGAGAATGGGTGGTAAAGGCGTTATCTAATTTTTTAAACAATAACAATTTTAGTAAATTTAACGGGAAAGCAGACACTGCACCAAGACTCCATATATAAAAAAATCCAAGTTTATTGGTATTAAGTAAAAAAAATCACAGCAACAAAGATACGCTGTAAGCATATAGAGCCCAAGAAACCTGTGTCTGTCTGTCTACCTGCCTTTCTTGGGCTCTATCTATGTACTTACAGCGTATCTTTGTTGCTGTGATTTTTTTACTTTATACCATTAAACTTGGATTTTTATATATGGAGTCTTGGTGCAGTGTCTGCTTTCATGTTCCATTTGAACATTAGCTTATGTGGCTTTGTTCTGCTACGGCACTTTGTTGTGATTGGAGGAGCTTGGATGACCTTTCAACGGTTACACTTCCGCCTTTGGGAACGCTGAGAATCGGACGCTGCTCGGATCGACATACACCCTGTGTCTCCATAACAATTTTAGTCTTGACTTTCCCTTTAAGACACATTGCTCATTATATTAAGAGAATGCATCACCACATAAATCATTCTCCCTGCTATAAAAGTAATGAAGATTGGAGGCCCTTTTTTGGGTAGTAATATTTCTTAAACACAACTTTTTGGATATTTATCATGTTTTTTTTAAATTGAGGTAATATTATTTATCATGGACTTGAAACTTCCTTTCTTCTGTTATGTGTGATCAGTCCACGGGTCATCATTACTTCTGGGATATAACTCCTCCCCAACAGGAAATGCAAGAGGATTCACCCAGCAGAGCTGCATATAGCTCCTCCCCTCTACGTCAGTCCCAGTCATTCTCTTGCACCCAACGACTAGATAGGATGTGTGAGAGGACTATGGTGATTATACTTAGTTTTTATGACTTCAATCAAAAGTTTGTTATTTTAAAATAGCACCGGAGCGTGTTATTACTTCTCTGGCAGAGTTTGAGGAAGAATCTGTCAGAGTTTTTTACTATGATTTTAACCGGAGTAGTTAAGATCATATTGCTGTTCTCGGCCATCTGAGGGAGGTAAAGGCTTCAGATCAGGGGACAGCGGGCAGATGAATCTGCATTGAGGTATGTAGCAGTTTTTATTTTCTGAATGGAATTGATGAGAAAATCCTGCCATACCGTTAAAATGACATGTATGTATACACTTCAGTATTCTGGGGATGGTATTTCACCGGAACTACTCTGTTAAAGGTCACTAATCCTTTTTAATAACTATTTATCATGTTAAACGTTTTTGCTGGAATGTAGAATCGTTTACATTGCTGAGGTACTGTGTGAATAAATATTTGGGCATTATTTTCCACTTGGCAGTTTTTTTGCTTTAATTGTGACAGTTTCGTTTCTCTTCACTGCTGTGTGGGAGAGGGAGGGGCCGTTTTTGGCGCTCTTTGCTACGCATCAAAAAATACCAGTCAGTTACTTTTATATTTCCTGCATGATCCGGTTCATCTCTGATAGATCTCAGGGGTCTTCAAACTTCTTTGAAGGGAGGTAAATTCTCTCAGCAGAGCTGTGAGAATTCTTATAGTGACTGTGAATAAAAACGTTGCTTTGTATTTTTTATGTCAAATTTAATTATTGTTATTTTTTTGCTAAAAAAGATTATAACCAAGTTGTAAGTTTTTTGCTAGTGTGTTAAACATGTCTGACTCAGAGGAAGATATCTGTGTCATTTGTTCCAATGCCAAGGTGGAGCCCAATAGAAATTTATGTACTAACTGTATTGATGCTACTTTAAATAAAAGTCAATCTGTACAATGTGAACAAATTTCACCAAACAGCGAGGGGAGAGTTATGCCGACTAACTCGCCTCACGCGGCAGTACCTGCATCTCCCGCCCGGGAGGTGCGTGATATTTTGGCGCCTAGTACATCTGGGCGGCCATTACAGATAACATTACAAGATATGGCTACTGTTATGACTGAAGTTTTGTCTAAATTACCAGAACTAAGAGGCAAGCGTGATCACTCTGGGGTGAGAACAGAGTGCGCTGACAATGCTAGGGCCATGTCTGATACTGCGTCACAGCTCGCAGAGCATGAGGACGGAGAGCTTCATTCTGTGGGTGACGGTTCTGATCCAAACAGATTGGACTCAGATATTTCAAATTTTAAATTTAAATTGGAGAACCTCCGTGTATTACTAGGGGAGGTCTTAGCAGCTCTCAACGATTGTAACACCGTTGCAATACCAGAGAAACTGTGTAGGTTGGATAAATACTTTGCGGTACCGGCGAGTACTGACGTTTTTCCTATACCTAAGAGACTAACTGAAATTGTTACTAAGGAGTGGGATAGACCCGGTGTGCCGTTCTCACCCCCTCCAATATTTAGAAAGATGTTTCCAATAGACGCCACCACTCGGGACTTATGGCAAACGGTCCCCAAGGTGGAGGGAGCAGTTTCTACTTTAGCTAAGCGTACCACTATCCCGGTGGAGGATAGCTGTGCTTTCTCAGATCCAATGGATAAAAAATTAGAGGGTTACCTTAAGAAAATGTTTGTTCAACAAGGTTTTATATTACAACCCCTTGCATGTATCGCGCCGATTACGGCTGCGGCAGCATTTTGGATTGAGTCGCTTGAAGAGAACCTTAGTTCATCTACGCTAGACGACATTACGGACAGGCTTAGAGTCCTTAAACTAGCTAATTCCTTCATTTCGGAGGCCGTAGTACATTTAACCAAACTTACGGCTAAGAACTCAGGATTCGCCATACAGGCACGTAGGGCGCTGTGGCTAAAATCCTGGTCAGCTGATGTTACTTCTAAGTCCAAATTACTTAATATACCTTTCAAAGGGCAGTCTTTATTTGGGCCCGGTTTGAAAGAGATTATCGCTGACATTACAGGAGGTAAGGGCCACGCCCTACCTCAAGACAAAGCCAAAGCTAAGGCTAGACAGTCTAATTTTCGTCCCTTTCGGAACTTTAAAACAGGAGCAGCATCAACCTCCACTGCACCAAAACAGGAAGGAGCTGTTGCTCGTTACAGGCAAGGCTGGAAGCCTAACCAGTCCTGGAACAAGAGCAAGCAGGCCAGGAAACCTGCTGCTGCCCCAAAGACAGCATGAACCGAGAGCCCCCGATCCGGGACCGGATCTAGTGGGGGGCAGACTCTCTCTCTTCGCCCAGGCCTGGGCAAGAGATGTTCAGGATCCCTGGGCACTAGAGATCATATCTCAGGGATACCTTCTAGACTTCAAATTATCTCCCCCAAGAGGGAGATTTCATCTGTCAAGGTTGTCAACAAACCAGATAAAGAAAGAAGCGTTTCTACGCTGCGTACAAGATCTGTTAATAATGGGAGTGATCCATCCGGTTCCGCGGTCGGAACAAGGACAAGGGTTCTACTCAAACCTGTTTGTGGTTCCCAAAAAAGAGGGAACTTTCAGGCCAATCTTAGATTTAAAGATTCTAAACAAATTCCTAAGAGTTCCATCGTTCAAAATGGAAACTATTCGGACAATCTTACCCATGATCCAAGAGGGTCAGTACATGACCACAGTGGATTTAAAGGATGCTTACCTTCACATACCGATCCACAAAGATCATCACCGGTATCTAAGGTTTGCCTTCTTAGACAGGCAATACCAGTTTGTAGCTCTTCCATTCGGATTGGCTACGGCTCCAAGAATCTTCACAAAGGTTCTGGGTGCCCTTCTGGCGGTACTAAGACCGCGAGGGATTTCGGTAGCTCCATACCTAGACGACATTCTAATACAAGCTTCAAGCTTTCAAACTGCCAAGTCTCATACAGTGTTAGTTCTGGCATTTCTAAGGTCGCATGGATGGAAAGTGAACGAAAAGAAGAGTTCTCTTTTTCCTCTCACAAGAGTTCCATTCTTGGGGACTCTTATAGATTCTGTAGAAATGAAGATTTACCTGACAGAGGACAGGTTAACAAAGCTTCAAAATGCATGCCGTGTCCTTCATTCCATTCAACACCCGTCAGTAGCTCAATGCATGGAGGTGATCGGCTTAATGGTAGCGGCAATGGACATAGTACCTTTTGCACGCCTACACCTCAGACCTCTGCAATTATGCATGCTAAGTCAGTGGAATGGGGATTACTCAGATTTGTCCCCTACTCTGAATCTGAATCAAGAGACCAGAAATTCTCTTCTATGGTGGCTTCATCGGCCACACCTGTCCAGGGGGATGCCATTCAGCAGGCCAGACTGGACAATTGTAACAACAGACGCCAGCCTACTAGGTTGGGGCGCTGTCTGGAATTCTCTGAAGGCTCAGGGACTATGGAATCAGGAGGAGAGTCTCCTTCCAATAAACATTCTGGAATTGAGGGCAGTTCTCAATGCCCTTCTAGCTTGGCCCCAATTAACAACTCGGGGGTTCATCAGGTTTCAGTCGGACAACATCACGACTGTAGCTTACATCAACCATCAGGGAGGGACAAGAAGCTCCCTAGCAATGGTGGAAGTATCAAAGATAATTCGCTGGGCAGAGTCTCACTCTTGCCACCTGTCAGCAATCCACATCCCGGGAGTGGAGAACTGGGAGGCGGATTTCTTGAGTCGCCAGACTTTTCATCCGGGGGAGTGGGAACTTCATCCGGAGGTCTTTGCCCAAATACTTCGACGTTGGGGCAAACCAGAGATAGATCTCATGGCGTCTCGCCAGAACGCCAAACTTCCTCGCTACGGGTCCAGATCCAGGGATCCGGGAGCGGTTCTGATAGATGCTTTGACAGCACCTTGGAACTTCGGGATGGCTTATGTGTTTCCACCCTTTCCGCTGCTTCCTCGATTGATTGCCAAAATCAAGCAGGAGAGAGCATCAGTGATTCTAATAGCGCCTGCATGGCCACGCAGGACTTGGTATGCAGATCTAGTGGACATGTCATCCTGTCCGCCTTGGTCTCTACCTCTAAGACAGGACCTTCTGATACAGGGTCCATTCAAACATCAAAATCTAACTTCTCTGAAGCTGACTGCTTGGAAATTGAACGTTTGATTTTATCAAAACGTGGTTTTTCTGAGTCGGTTATTGATACCCTGATACAGGCTAGGAAGCCTGTTACCAGAAAGATTTACCATAAAATATGGCGTAAATACCTATACTGGTGCGAATCCAAACATTACTCCTGGAGTAGGTTAGGATCTCTAGGATATTGTCTTTTCTACAAGAAGGGTTAGAAAAGGGTTTATCAGCTAGTTCATTAAAGGGACAGATTTCAGCTCTGTCCATCTTGTTACACAGGCGTCTGTCAGAAAATCCAGACGTCCAGGCTTTTTGTCAGGCTTTAGCTAGGATCAAGCCTGTGTTTAAAGCTGTTGCTCCGCCATGGAGTTTAAACTTAGTTCTTAACGTTTTACAGGGTGTTCCATTTGAACCCCTTCATTCCATTGATATAAAATTGTTATCTTGGAAAGTTCTGTTTTTAATGGCTATTTCCTCGGCTCGAAGAGTCTCTGAGTTATCAGCCTTACATTGTGATTCTCCTTATCTGATTTTTCACTCAGACAAGGTAGTTCTGCGTACTAAACCTGGGTTCTTACCTAAGGTGGTCACTAACAGGAATATCAATCAAGAGATTGTTGTTCCATCCTTGTGTCCAAATCCTTCTTCAAAGAAGGAACGTCTTCTACACAATCTGGATGTAGTTCGTGCCCTCAAGTTCTACTTGCAGGCAACTAAAGATTTTCGCCAAACTTCTTCCCTGTTTGTCGTTTATTCTGGACAGAGGAGAGGTCAAAAAGCTTCTGCTACCTCTCTCTCTTTTTGGCTTCGTAGCATAATACGTTTAGCCTATGAGACTGCTGGTCAGCAGCCTCCTGAAAGAATTACAGCTCACTCCACTAGAGCTGTGGCTTCCACTTGGGCCTTTAAGAATGAGGCCTCTGTTGAACAGATTTGCAAGGCTGCAACTTGGTCTTCGCTTCATACTTTTTCCAAATTTTACAAATTTGACACTTTTGCTTCTTCGGAGGCTATTTTTGGGAGAAAGGTTCTTCAGGCAGTGGTTCCTTCTATATAATGAGCCTGCCTATCCCTCCCGTCATCCGTGTACTTTTGCTTTGGTATTGGTATCCCAGAAGTAATGATGACCCGTGGACTGATCACACATAACAGAAGAAAACATAATTTATGCTTACCTGATAAATTCCTTTCTTCTGTTGTGTGATCAGTCCACGGCCCGCCCTGTTTTAAGGCAGGTAAATATCTTTTAAATTATACTCCAGTCACCACTTCACCCTTGGTTACTCCTTTCTCGTTGATTCTTGGTCGAATGACTGGGACTGACGTAGAGGGGAGGAGCTATATGCAGCTCTGCTGGGTGAATCCTCTTGCATTTCCTGTTGGGGAGGAGTTATATCCCAGAAGTAATGATGACCCGTGGACTGATCACACAACAGAAGAAAGGAATTTATCAGGTAAGCATAAATTATGTTTTTCCTTGTCACCTGAATATCCACAGAAACATGCTTAGCAGGCTAATCGTACTGCTGTGAACAAGAATTTATAGGCCCAGTAAGTTTATCAGGTGGAGGACTGCAATTTAGAACATAGAACTTTGATAAAAAAAAATACACCATTTTTTTTTCTCTCACATTGCCTTTAACTTCATAATTTGCATCCATATTTCTCAAGGTCTATTACAACATAATGCTGTGTAAAACAATGCTACATATATAAATGTCACCAACCTAGTTTGCTGAAAGTGAGCGTAAAAATAGTAATAGTACATCATCTGCTAGACATGTTTAGGAGTGCAACAGCTACATTTAAAAAGGCAATAGGACAAATGCTTTAACACCATTTTTTTTTAAATTGAGTTCAAACCTGTCTTAATCCACATGCATATTAGGCAGTTATAGATTAAACTTGTAGTTGTATCCATTAGGCGCAATGCAGTTAAACAAGCGCACTCACAGATATTCAGACAGGAAGAGGTTACACAGTTGCAATTTTTAATGGGCACAAACCAGTTAACAAGCATTCTTATAAATGGGTAGTCAAGCCACAAGAGGTTAAACTGAAAGTAACTTCTAATAAATGTAGTCCGGTAACACAAGCAGGTCCATACAAAAGTATTCAGGTAGCCTATACGGATTAATCAGTTACTGATCATCAGGCATAAACAAGCAGGGTCATACTTAGGTTTTCAAGCGTAGGCAAAGTTGTTATCAAAAGCTGGTCAAGAGACAGCAGGGGTCTATACACACCAGAAAATGTGTGGCTCCTAAATGTAGGCTCTTACATTTTGACCAAATCTGTCAATCCGTACGCTAACATAAAATGATATTTGATTAGGTGAAATGTATGTTAGTAAGAATGTAGTAGGAAAGGGAGGACATAGGATGAAATAAAATATTTAGATTAAGGTGGCATCAGCAAATAAGTCATATTAAAACTATACACTTATGATGGTTTCCATTTAAAAAAAAACTCTTACCTTTTGTTGAACAGCATACCTAGGTGGACTCAATAGCAGCAATGCACTACTAATAGCTAGCTGCTAATTGGTGCCTGCAGATCTATGCCTCTTGCCATTGCTTCAGCATTAGTTCATTGCTGCTCCTTCAACAAAGGGTAGAGAGTATAAAGAACATTTGATAATAGAAGTAAAATGTTGTATGCTCTATTTGAATAGAATTGTGAAAGAAACATTTTGGGTTTCATGTCCCTTTAATGAGATACACAGTTCCCAAGGTAAAAATAAATTTGAAATAATCCCTGAGGAGCCTCATAATACTGGAGTGGCATTGTCTAGAATCTTGCCAGATCAAAGAGATTTAGAGCAGTGGTTCTCAACCAAAGTGACCTCAAGGCCTGGTAAATTTTAGCTGGACATGTCCAGGGCCCGGTAGATTTATTTATATATATATATATATATATATATATATATATATATATATATATATATATATATATATATATATATATATATATATATATATATATATATATATATATATATATATATATATATATATATATATATACACACATACATATATACATACACACACACACACACACACACATATACACAGTGTGTATGTATATATGTATGTGTGTGTATATATATATATATATATATATATATATATATATATATATATATACATAAATCTACCGGGCCCTGGACATGTCCAGCTAAAATTTACCAGGCCTTGAGGTCACTTTGGTTGAGAACCACTGCTCTAAATCTCTTTGATCTGGCAAGATTCTAGACAATGCCACTCCAGTATTATGAGGCTCCTCAGGGATTATTTCAAATTTATTTTTATTTTATAAAAAAAGCAACTGTGAAAAAATGGAGGGTGCACAGGCTTATGTAATTTCCCCAAACATATATATATATATATAGTAAGCAGCAGGGATTTGCCCTATCAGTAACTAAGCAGTTCAGTGTGGGTTTAGTGGGGGCCCTGGAGTGTGGGGGGTCCTGCCGAGGGTCTGTCGCTGTGAGAGCCATGGAGTGTGAGGTCTGGCACTGGAGGTTGGGGGCCCTTTCTTTGGCCCTTAATGTTGGGGGTCCTGGCTCTGGAGGTTGATGGGCCTGTTGGGATTAGGGCAGGGAGGCTACCATGTTCATTTGCATACATTTGAATACATTTGGGTCAGTGTGAGACAGTTTTCCTGGGGCCTTGATTGGTCTCAGTCTGCCCCTGGTGTGCAGTGGGGTAAGAGTGTGCAGTGGGGGCATGACAGGTCAGGGCCCACCAGCAGGGCTATCACGGCCCGGTACTGGGCCACGGCCCGGCTGTTGAGAAACCAGGATTTAGAGAATCTGACCCTATGACTCAAGTTAAAATCTACAAACAAAACTGTTCACACATTGAAATTAAATAATGCACTAACGGGTAGATTATGAGTTGTGCGTTCGTCTTTTAAAGCTGAAAAAATGGTAATTTCAGAGTTAAAACAGCACCACAGCCATTACTTGTCTTGTCAGTATAGCTGTACCGCAAGCCTTTTAGCCTGTAACGCATCGTCATTCTGCACACGTAAAAATTATGTTTTTTTAATGGGACTTCCATAGCGCTGCCATTACAAGTTTTGCATTCTCTCTAAAAAAAAGCTTGCTTTACACCCTATAACGACAAGATCCGTACCGCCATCTGAGAGCAGTAGTTATGAGTTTTACGCTACAAAACTGTTACATAATACTCATAACTAAACTGTTACAAAGTACACTAAACACCCATAAACTGCCTATTAACCCCTAAGCTGAGCATATTAAACACTATTTTTAAGTTATTAACCCCTATTCAGCCGCTCCCAACATTGTCACCACTATAATAAACTTAACCCCTAAACCGCCGCCCTCCTACATCGTAAACACTATTTAAATATAATTAACCTCTAATCTGCCGTCCACCCACATCGCCCCCACTATACTAAAGTTATTAAGCCCTACACCGCCGCCACTATAATAAACCTATTAACCCCTAAATCGCAAGTCCCCCACAGCAAAATATACTATATTAAACTATTAACCCCTAAACCTAAAGCCCCCCTAACTTTATATTAAAATTACATTTTCCCTATCTTAAATTAAAACTTACCTGTCAAAGAAAAAAAACTGTTTAAACTAACAATTAAACTAATATAACTATTAAACTAGAATTAAAATAACTACCAATTAAACTATATTTACACATTAAAAAAATCCTAACACTACTCTAAAAATTACAAACTATCTAATTACAAAAAAATAACAAAAACTAAATTACAACGAAAACAAACGATGTTATCAAAAATAAAAAAAGAATTACACCTAAACTAATAGCCCTGTAAAAATAAAAAATCACACCCAAAATAAAAAAAAAACCCTAGCCTTCAATAAACTACCAATATCCCTTTAAAGGGCCTTTTGTAGGACATTGCCCTCCAACCAACCCCCCAAAATAGAAAAACCGAACTCTAACAAACAACCTAAGCTACCCATTGCCCTGAAAAGGGCATTTGTATAGGCATTGCCCTTAAAAGGGCATTTATCTCTTTTACATTGCCCTGAAAAGGGCATTTAGCTCTTTTATGAAAAGCCTAAACTAAAAATTAAAAGCCACCGAAAAAAATGTTTAGTTTTAAAAATCCTAACACTAACCCCCGAAGATCCACTCACAGTTGCTGAAGTCGCGCTTGAAGGATCTTCATCCCGGCGGCGCAGAGCGGGTCTATCCTGAAGATATCCGGTGTGGAGCATCCTCTTCATACGGTCGCCGCCGTATACTGAATCTTCAATGCAAGGGACACGATTCAAAATGGCGTCCCTTGCATTCCTATTGGCTGATTTTGATTTTGGAATTTCAAATCAGCCAATAGGATAAGAGCTACTAAAATCCTATTGGCTGTTCAAATAAGCCAATAGGATGAAAGCTACTGAAATTCTATTGGCTGATTTGAATTTTTTTATTTTTAAGATAGTTTTTATTTTGGGGGTGGGGGTTTGTAATGTTAGTGGGTCTTTGTAATTTTTTTTCAGGTAAAAGAGCTGTTTAATGGGACACTGAACCCAATTTTTTTTCTTTTGTGATTCAATTAGAGCATGACATTTTAAGCAACTTTCTAATTTACTCCTATTATCAAATTTTTTTCATTCTCTTGGTATCTTTATTTGAAATGCAAAAATGTAAGTTTAGATGCCGGCCCATTTTTGGTGAACAACCTGGGTTGTTCTTGCTGATTGGTGAATAAATTTATCCACCAATAAAAAAGTGCTGTCCAGATAAAGATAGCAAGAGAACGAAGAAAATTGATAATAGGAGTAAATTAGAAAGTTGCTTAAAATTGCATGCTCTATCTGAATAACAAAAGAAAAAATTTGGGTTCAGTATCCCTTTAACTTGGGGCAATGCCCTACAAAAGGCCTTTTTAAGGGCTATTGGTAGTTTATTCTAGATAAGGTTTTTTTATATTGGGGTGTTTTTTTTTTTTTTTTTTTTTTTAAAAATGGGTATTAGAATAGGAATAATATTTTTATTATTTTTGATCATTCGTTTTTTTTTATTTTGTGTAATGTTTTTATTTCGTTTAGGGTGGGTTTTTATTTTTAGATTAGGGCTTGGGTATTTCATAAAAGAGCTAAATGCCCATTTTTGTAATGTTAGGGTTTAGTGTAAGGCAGGTTAGGTTTTATTTCACAGGTAAGTTTGTATTTATTTTAACTAGGTAGTTAGTAAATAGTTAATAACTATTTACTAACTAGTCTACCTAGTTAAAATAAATACAAACTTACCTGTGAAATAAAAATAAAACATAAGCTAGCTACAATATAATTATTAGTTATATTGTAGCTAGCTTAGGTTTTATTTCACAGGTAAGTATGTATTTAGTTTTAAATAGGTATTATTTAGTTAATAATTGTAACTTGAATTTAGCACTATTTTAATTATGTTAAAGTTAGGGGGTGTTAGGGTTAGGTTTAGGGGTCAATAGTTTAATTTAGGTTGTTGCGATGTGGGGGGCTGGCGGTTTAGGGGTTTATAGGTTTATTTAGTGGTAGTGATGTGGGAGGCCAGAGGTTTAGGGGTTAATAACTTTTAGTTGTGGTAATGTCGGGGAGCGGCGGAATAGGGGTTAATAGATTTATTATAGTGTGGGCGATGTTGTTGTGCAGAGGAATAGGGGTTAATAACTTTAGTATAGTGGCGCCGATATTGGGAGCGGTGGATTAGAGGTTAATAACATTATGTAGGTGTTGGCGATGTTGGGGACGGCAGATTAGGGGTGTTTTAGCATTGGGTTTTATGTTAGGGTGTTAGGTTTAAACATAACTTTTTTTTTTTTTTTTTTTTTTTTTTTCCCCCCTTATAGACATCAATGGGGCTGCGTTACGGAGCTTTTTATTCTGTGATCTCAGGTGTTAGTTTTTTTTTTTATGACCCGCTCTCTCCCCATTGATGTCTATGGGGAAAGCGTGCACGAGCATGTAAAGACAGAGCTTGTATTTTGTGCGGTATGGAGCTCAACGCAACCATATTGTATGCACAAGCCGGCTGTTTTAAAACTTGATATAGGGGGTGAAATAACGCAACTTTTGTTGCATTCGTTAAATTCCCTATAGCGCGCATAACTCGTAATCTACATGATAGAGTTTTGTGAGGACAGTGTTTTGTAAGTACTTCTGTCTCAAGAAAAAAAAAATGCTTTCTGGAAAATCCTGGGAGGTATAGAGCCCTGGCTTTTAAAGGTCTCTTAATTAATAGATATCAGGCTTTTTTCTATTTCCTTAAATTTGTACTTAGCTTGTAAGTTTGATGTGCAAGATTTAAAGAGCTCTTCTCTCATGCAGTGTTTTTTACTTTATTTTCTTTTCCTTTTTAATAATGGATAGCCATTATAAGCAGATAAGTCATTTCATACACTGGAATCTTGTGTCTCACACACATACTTACATGTTTTCTGTCTTTACTAGGTGAATAATCTTTCAGAGCCGGCTCTAATATTCTTCAGAAGTTAAACATAAACATGTCAAAATTGAAACTTGTTATGCTGAGGCACGGGGAAGGCGCTTGGAATATAGAAAACCGATTTTGTAGTTGGGTTGACCAAAAGCTAAGTGCTGATGGGATTAAAGAAGCTAAAGCTTGTGGGAACCATTTAAAGTCCTTAGGGTTTAAGTTTGATCTTGTGTTTACTTCAATCTTGAGCCGCTCAATACAAACTGCTTGGATAGTATTAGAGGAGTTGGGTCAAGAGTGGGTTCCAATCCAGAGTTCGTGGCGACTGAATGAACGACATTACGGAGCCCTCATAGGCCTCAACAGAGCTGAGCTGGCTTTGAACCATGGAGAGCAGCAAGTGAAGATGTGGAGGCGAAGCTACGATGTAACACCACCTCCTATAGATGAAAGTCATCCTTATTATCAGACAATTCACACAGATCGTAGGTACTCCGTTTGTGACATTCAAAGGGAAAAGCTGCCAAAATCAGAGAGTTTGAAAGAAGTCCTTGAACGGCTTCTTCCCTTCTGGAATGAAGTTATTGCACCAGAAGTAAAGAAAGGGAAAAGTATTCTTATATCTGCTCATGGAAACAGTACACGGGCGTTACTAAAACATTTAGAAGGTATGTGTTTCTTTCATTTAATGTGTGACTTTTTTTTTGTTATCAGCCATGTATATCACACAATATAATCAATGTAATTTGTTTATATGTAGTATTGTATTCTTAGTTGAAAGCTAAACCTAGGAGGTTCTTATGCTAATTTCTTAGACCTTGAAGGCCGGCTCTAATCTAAATGCATTTTGACAGTTTTTCACCATTAGAGGGCGTTAGTTCATGTGTTTCATATAGATAACATTGAGCTCATGCACGTGAATTTACAGAGTGAGCACTGATTGGCTAAAATGCAAGCCTGTCAAAAGAACTGAAATAAGGGGGCAGTCTGCACCACTATAACTGTGTTGGTTATGTAACACTAGGAAATGGGTAATTAAGGGAATTCTGGTGTTGACTGTCCCTTTAATGGGATGTACTGATAAGAATAAAATGAAATACACTTAAAAGAATTATTTTACACTATAAATGTTTTCACTTCTGCTACATTTATAAACTATTACATTATTAGATGACTGAAAGATATGTTGTATGTAGAGAAACTATATACCCAATTAGCAGAAACTAGCAACAATGGCCATACTTAACATAAAGTACTAGTGATAAAATAATTTTTTTTTTTTTTGTTAGTTTCAGTTTAAAAACTATTGTAAACGAGAATAATATAAAATATAGCTTAAATTCACAATCTTCTAAGCTAACTTGAGTTTATGAAGATTTTTCCGCTTTGGTTTATTCTATTTTACTAATCATATGAACTTGTTAACAATTAAACTATTTTATAAGTCATTAAAAATGAAATAAATAAAATGTGGACATGTAAGTGATGGTTGGCTGAATGTAGTCACCAATAAGCAAGCACTATCCGGTGAACCTAGAATGGTCCGGCTGCTAAGCTTTACATTTCTGCTTTTTAAATAAAGATATCAAGAGAACAATTAAATAAATGATAATAGGAGTAAATTAGAAAGATGCTTAAAATTGCGTGCTCTATCTGAATCGTGAAAGAGAAACAATTTGGGTTTATTATCCCTTTAAGCATGGACACTGGGACAGACCTTGGTCCTTACTGGATGGGGGGCATGCCATTAAAAAGGTCTAGAGAGCCCCAAGACCATTTGTTTAAAGCCCAGAAACCTCTCTTTAAAATAAATATAAATGTTTTAGTAGCTAAGGCGATCACTGCGGTAACAGTGATCACCTGGCTTGAATAAACGTACATTTATTTGGATAGTGACTCATAGAAACCCCTATGTCCAGATCAAAGTTCTATACATATACTCAAAATCCCTTATTTATATGCGGAGAAACCCTTCATCTTTTGACTACAGAGTTTACAAACTTGTTTATTAAAATTGTAATAAAAATATGCTTTTGTGTTTTTTTTTTGTTTTTGTTTTACTTTTTTTTTTTTTGTAGATTTTATTATATATATATATATATATATATATATATATATATATATATATATATATATACATACAGTGAATATAAAAAGTCTACAAACCCATGTTAAATTGTCAGATTTCTGTGATGTAAAAAAATGAGACAAAGATAAATAATTTCAGAACTTTTTCCACCTTTAACCTATAAACTGTACAACTCAACTGAAAAACAAACGGAAATCTTTTAGGTAAAGGGAAATAAAAATAAAAAAATAAAATAATATGGTTGCATAAGTGTGAACACCCTTAAACTAATACTTTATTTAAGCACCTTTTGATTTTATTACAGAACTCAGTCTTTTTGGGTATGATTTTTTCAGCATGGCACATCTTGATTTGACAAGATTTGCCCACTCTTCTTTGCAAAAACACTCTAAATCTGTCGGAATGCGAGGGCATCTCCTTGCACAGCCCTCTTCAGATCACCCCACAGATTTTGAATTGGATTCAGGTCTGGGCTCTGGCTGGACCATCCCAAAACTTTAATCTTCTTCTGGTGAAGCCATTCCTTTCTTGATTTGGATGTATGCTTTGGTTCGTTGTCATGCTGAAAGATGAAGTTCCTCTTCATGTTCAGCTTTCTAGCAGAAGCCTGAAGGTTTTGTGCCAATATTGTCTGGTATTTGGAACTGTTCATTATTCCCTCTACCTTGACTAAGGCCCCAGTTTCAGCTGAAGAAAAACAGCCCCAAAGCATGATGCTGACACCACCATGCTTCACTGTGGGTATGGTGTTCTTTTGGTGATATGCAGTGTTGTTTTTGAGCCAAACATATCTTTTGGAATTATGGGCAAAAAGTTCAACTTTGGTTTCATCAGACCATAACACCTTTTCCCATATGCTTTTGGGAAACTTCAGATGTGTTTTTGCAAAATTTAGCCGGGCCTGGATGTTTTTTTTTTTTTTTGTAAGAAAAGGCTTCCGTCTTGCTACTCTACCCCATAGCCCAGACATATGAAGAATACGGGCGATTGTTGTCACATGCACCACACAGCCAGTACTTGCCAGATATTCCTGCAGCTCCTTTAATGTTGCTGTAGGCCTCTTGGCAGCCTCCCAGACCAGTTTTCTTCTCGTCTTTTCATCAATTTTGGAGGGACATCCTGTTCTTGGTAATGTCACTGTTGCATCATATTTTCTTCACTTGATGATGACTGTCTTCACTGTGTTCCATGGTATATCTAATGCCTTGGAAATTCTTTTGTACCCTTCTACTGACTGATACCTTTTATAAATGAGATCCCTCTGATGCTTTAGAAGCTCTCTGTGGACCATGGCTTTTGCTGTAGGATGCGACTAAGGCACTTTAAATGATGACAGGTGTGTACTGACTCCTATTTAACATGATTTTGAATGTGATTGCTCAATTCTAAACACAGCTACATCCCCAGTTATAAAAGGGTGTTCACACTTATGCAACCATATTATTTTAGGTTTTTGTTTTTATTTCCCTTTACCTAAATGATTTATCTTTGTCTCATTTCTTTACATCACAGAAACCTGACATTTTAACAGGGTGTGTAGACTTTTTATATCCACTGTGTGTGTGTGTGTGTGTATGTGTGTATATATATATATATATATATATATATATATATATATATATATATAACTTTTGAAAAAGCAATTTATTTGTCACTGCTCAGGCGAGATATTCTAAGAAGTCTCATCGGTATGACAAGGCCCTTTAAAACACACAAATTTTATCTTGAGAGATGTTTTATGTTGCTATGTAGTGTTCTTATGTGAAACAGAGATTACTAAATTACATTTAGAAGAATGGGCAGGTAAATGGAAAATGAGATTTAATACTGGAAAATGCAAGGTTCTACATTTTGGAAGTAAAAATAAGCAGGCAGTCTATTATTTAAATGGGACTAGACTTGGCAAAACAGAGGAGTAGTAATGGATAACAAGCTAAAGATGGGTGCGCAATGCAGGGCAGCGGCTTCAAAGGCTAATAAGATACTAGCATGTATTAAGAGGTATTGATGCTGGGGAGGAAAGCGTAATTCTGTCACTATATAAATCCCCGGTAAGACCTCGCCTTGAGTATGCAGTGCAGTTCTGGAGACCAATCTCAAAAAAAGATGTTGCAGTTTTGAAAAAGTTAAGAGAAGGTCCACAAAACTAATAATGGAAATTGAGAATTCAAGCTATGAGGAGAGGCTAGCTAAACTGGGTCTGTTTTCTCAACAAAAAAAAAAGTGCTTGAGAGGTGACGTGATTACTTTATATAAATATATTCAAGACCCATATACAGAGATGGCAGAAGCTCTGTTTATACCAAGAAATTTGTTTATGACAAGAGTTCACAATTTAAGGCTGGAGGAAATGAGATTTATTCTCCTGCAACATAAACATTTCTTCACTGTAAGAGCAATAAAATTGTAAAACTTACTACCAAAGGAGGTAGTAAATGTCAGTAACTTAGATATTTTTTAAAAATGGTTTAGATACATTTCTGTTTAGAAACTGAATTCAGGGATATGATTGCTTGTGTTCAATGGCTCCCTTTTTTAATGGGATTAATTTAAGCTCAACTAAATTTTTTTTGTGTGCAAGTTTATTAAGATTTGCATAGGTTGAACTCGAAGGATTTCTATTTTTTTTTTTTCAACCTCGTCTATTATGTTACTATGTAATACAATGTCTAAAAAAATCCCAAAGATTTTGTAGATATTATCTTAACATAATGATTTAGCTTTAGTCATTGTGTTCCAGAAAGTGTAGAGCTGCAGGCAGGATCATTTGTCAAAATCTCTTCCAACCAGCTGGCGCTAGGAGCTAATCCAACAGAGTCAGTATAACTTTAACTCCAGTGACCTTATCTGATAATACCTACTGCTTCTTTGGATATCGCGTCTGTGAAAAAACGAGAGATAAAACTTAAAATAGAAAGAGCAGGTCAGGAGAGTTGAGCTCATTCAGAAATAAAGGGATGGCTGGGTGTGTTAGACTGTAATAACTAGGTGTGAAGTAGGGAGGTTAACTGGATATAAACAACTTTAGAAATCATTAGATTAGATCAGTCTTTTTAAAGTCAGTGTCTTTGCTTAAAGGGACAGTCAACACCCAAAATAAACTTGCTTTAATCATTTACTTGCCACACGATTATGCCACACATCCTTGCTCCTATTCTGTAGTCCACACTGAATCGCTTTTTTTTCTTCCAAAAAGCCAACTGCCGTTCAGGGAAAAAAATGGAACCCAAACTCCTCCTACGTCTAGGTCATTTTGAAGCCGATCGTAACAGCAAATCGCATGAGTGTCGGCCATGACGACTCATGAACGTTCACGCCCAATTGCGCATGCTCTGTTATTAAGTATCGTCGCTAGCGGCCTCTTTATTCAAGGAGCACTAAATAAGATCCCCATCTCTTTCTGTATGAAAGAAAAAAGAAGTGACACTTTGCGACTGCGTTTTGCTAAACGCTCGTCATCAAGTTTGGCGAGTATGATAATATTTGAAACAAGCTCCGGGGAAGAAAACAATGGGAGGAGGAGTTATGGAGCCATTTTTTCTCTCAAAACGGATCAAATTCAATTTAAAAAAAAAAGATTTCAATGTGGACCACAGAATAGGAGCAAGGATGGCATAATCGTGTGGCAAGTAAATGATAAAAGCAAGTTTATTTTGGGTGTTGACTGTCCCTTTAAAGAACCACTTAATGCAGTAGAAGTGCATAATAAAAAGACAATGCAACAACACTGAATTTCAAATAAGCAGTAGATTTTTTTTTTTTTCTGGCAAACTTATTTTTTCTCCTATTTTCTGGCCCCCTGTATCATGTGACAGACAACAGCCAATCACAGGGGAAAAAAGAAATATTGGATACAACAATCATTCAAGAATACACATAAAGCACTCAATGCAGACACCTAGTTAAATTATAACTGTTGTTAATTGATCCCAGTGGGGTCCAAGGGAAGATTCGCTGAATATAATTTAAAACATAGCTTTTATTGAAAAGCCAAAAAACAGGAATTTAAAATACTGGGATGTGCAACTAAAATAAAAAGCTAGAGTGGATTGTGATTCTATTATATCGGAATGAGTACTAAAATAAAATATTAAATGTCTTATTAAAGACCACAATAAATGTATGAAAGTATCAGTGTGATTGGTGTAGACATGAGCTGAATACAATGCTTATTTTGACCTATGTGAAGTTGGCACCCCAAGTTTGTAAAAACTGAATTGAAATATACCATTAAAACGAACGTTTGTGCCGGTTTGGTTTAGGAGATATTGCACATTATTTTTTATGAAACCCCGCCCACTTTGCACCCCATGTTATTCAATTTTAAAAACAAATATACAATTTGTTTGTTTTTACGGCACAAATCAGCACAAACGAAGCACAAACATTTGTGCCGGTTTGGTTTAGGAGATATTTCGCTTTTTTTTTTTTTATGAAACCCTGCCCACTTTGCACCCCATGTCATGCAATTTTAAAAACAAATATACAATTTGTTTGTGCTGTATTTGTGCTGCAAAAACGAACGTTTGTGCCGGTTTGGTTTCAGAGATATAGCGCATTATATTTGCTGAAACTCCGCCCACTTTGCACCCCATGTTATGCAATTTTAAAAACAAATATACCATTTGTGCTGTATTTGTGCTGCAAAAACAAATGTTTGTGCCGTTTTGGTTTCGGAGATATAGCGCATTATTTTTTATGAAACCCCGCCCACTTTGCACCCCATGTTGTACAATTTTAAAAACAAATATACCATTTGTTTGTGCTGCAAAAATGAACGTTGTTACCAGTTTGGTTTCAGAGATATTACGCATTATTACGCACTGATTTGTGCTGCAAAAACAAACGTTTGTGCTGTTTTGGTTTCTGAGATATATAGCGCATTATTTTTTATGAAACCCCGCCCACTTTGCACTCCATGTTATTCCATTTTAAAAACAAACAAATATACCATTTTTTTGTGCTGTGTTTGTGCTGCAAATATGAACGTTTGTGCCGGTTTGGTTTCGGAGATATTAAGCATTATATTTGGTGAAACTCCACCCACTTTGCACCCCATGTTAAGCAATTTTGAAAACAAATATACCATTTGTTTGTGCTGCAAAAATGAACGTTTGTTCCGGTTTGATTTCAGAGATATTGCGCATTATGTGTACATGTACTCTTTGATTCAAAAGTATTATAACAAAAATGTTCATAAGTACAAATAGAATTATTCAACTTTGCGGTATACAAAAGAACAAATGTGACTTCCACACCAGAAAAAAAATATTTAAAAACATATGGGGGAGATTACATCCCTGGCAACTGGATAAAAACCTGTTTCAGTTTTCTATGCAGCACAGCAGTGTAGCTGCTCAGCGCAACAGTCTAGTTACGCTGAAACTAGTATGTTGCGCTGCGTAACTACACTGCTGCGCTGCATAGAAAACTAGTGAGACATTTTTTTCCCCATCGCCAGGAATGTAATGCCCCCCTAAATGTTTAAAAAAAAAAAAGACTAAAAAAAAAAGACTAAAAAAAAGTGACATATGAAAACTTGCTTGCGTGCTTTTAAGCGTTTAACTCTAAGCAAGTTAATATTGGGCTGTCTGTGGTTAACATGACATTACTGGTGATTATAATGGCAACAAAGAGGTTAAATTGGCTAAAGGTTTATTAGGCCTAATGGGGTTGAAGAGGGCTTTACTGCAATTTCCTTTTTCAATTCAGTAGTGGGTTTCTACTTATTCACTTTGCAGTTAAATTGCTTAAAGGGACACTGAACCTAATTTTTTTCTTTCATGATTCAGATAGATCATGACATTTTAAGCAACTTTCTAATTTACACCTATTATCAAATTTTCTTCATTCTCTTGGTATCTTTATTTGAAATGCAAGAATGTAAGTTTAGGTGCCGGTACATTTTTGGTGATACATTCATCCACCAATAAAAAAGTGCTATCTAGAGTTTTGAACCAAAAAAAGCTTACATGCCTTCTTTTTCAAAGAAAGATAGCAAGAAAACGAAGAAAAATTGATAATAGGAGTAAATTAGAAAGTTGCTTAAAATTGCATGCTCTATCTGAAACACGAAAGAAAAAATTTGGCTTCAGTGTCCCTTTAAGCTATGGTTTGGGATCCTTCCCATCCATTACTCTTCAATAACCCCATGTATGCCGTATAAAATGGTATGTTACCATGTTAATCCCTTAATGCCTAGGGCTGGATTTACATTTCGGGCACCCATAGGCACAGAGTGCACTATACAGAGCGCATCCCCCTTGTTTTCTGTTACCGGCGGCTTCCGTGGTGCCAATGAAATGCCTGCCTGTGCTGGACAGGCTTTTTTTTTTTTTTTTTTTTAATCAAAGATTTTTATTAAGGTATTTAGAATAACAATAGTCATATATAAACAACAAAACAAGTTATTTCAAGATGAGTCTAACAGACAACAGTAATAAATCATGATAAACTCTCTGAGAGCGAGTATATCCCAGGGCATTATTAGCATGCCCCGAATATATACATGATAAGATTTGCTTTGATACCTTATTTTATTTTTTAACTGAATGTTAGTGAAGTACCTCTTTAGTATAGCATTCTGTCCTTTGGTATGATACTTTCATCTGACATATGTAGAATAAGGAATCTTACTGAGAGGTACCTTTTTCCCCCTAGTCTAGTCTAAAGGCCACTCATGAACCTATCACTAATGGCTTATGTCGCTAGAGGAAATTATAATGATACATAGCCACTTACTGGCATGATTTATAAACATAGCTGGAAAAAAAAGTGCGGATTAATACTGCGTAAGACATTCACTATGTTAGGCGTGTGCATATATGGATAAGGGGGACGGACGGACATATCTTACGCAGGATAGATTATTAAGTCACAATCATAAAATATATGACTGTAAGTCCACAATATGAGAACTGCGTGACAAAATATTAGAATATTATCTTAATAAAGGAAAGAAGGGGGAGGGGGGGTGAAGCCTTTTGGGGTTGGCCCCAAGTTATAGAATGCTATTAACTGGCTTAGTACAAGAATATTATATATCCCGAACTATCATACCTAGGTCTCCAGTATCCTCAGATCTTTGTATTCTAAAATGGGGACCGTCCAAAAATAGAGAATAACAGGGGGAACCGGTATTTAATACAGGTTGCGTGAGGAGGAATGACCGGACACAGTTGGATATCATATAGCTATATAGAACACGGTTCAACATAATAACTTAGACAAGGCTTGTGTTCTAGGTCCCTATCTATATATGTGGAGCCATATTCGAGGGATGCATTGGGGAAACTTAAATGATTATAGATCTGTAGAGGTTGTATTTTTAACAATAATAAATAACAGAGCTTATCTATTTATCTGGGCAGCTAGCTCTGAGTCACACAATTAAATGAGCTACAGCAATGGTCATCAAAGGATTCAGTCGTATCTCAGGCTCTTCATCTAACGGTTTACCATTATGCTGATACAGGGCTGAAACATTATAACTCCCCTAATTTCTGACCACATTACACATAATAAAACAGAGATACAAATATTAAGGAAATAAGACCCGGTACCTCTCCGCTAGTGGGGAAACTAAAGTAAACAGATTTGCAAAAACAAAATATCTATGGGTCCGCTAATCCTAACCAGATCAAGTACCTGCTATGCTTAACAATTCGTATATAGGCATTATGTACATACAGTCTCAAAACCAGCTAACAGCAATAACATGGCAAAAATAAAATGTGAAAGTGTAAGACATATACATTAGTTACTAACAATATTCACATGAAATAGAATACACACAGTATATATAAGCTTCAAACTGATAAGCCCATATGAGATTTGATCTTGATAAAAGGAAACGTTACTTAAAGACTAAGCAGAGATAACATAATGTGTAAAGAACAAACCGTAACCTCTATAAAAATCTGTGCTGATAAAAATGAGGCATTAATACAAGTTTTCACAGCACCTAGCAGTAATTGTCAGATCATAGGAACCACCTTACATTAACAAATCCCCTTAGAGTATAAAGACTTCCGTTTGAGGGCGGAGCCAACAGGTAGTAAGCAGGTAGCTACCGTTTGCTTCGATGTCCCAGTTTATGGGAACCTGAAAATCTCCATTCTACCGAAGTGTACCTTGCCCCGGTGCTGCTAGCCCTGGGCCGGTAGTCGATCCTAAGGATTTCGGTGGGAAGTCTAAAAACTGGCAAGTTTGGTGCTTTGTCGCTGAAGCACTCCACACTGTACCGTTCTATCTCAGACCTGTACCCACTGGACATCTCAGCGTATACCGCCTCTGCACTATTGTTTTAAGTGCCAAGTTCTAAGCCGATGGACTTTTATGCAGTTTGGTCGCAATGTGGAGGAAACTGCTCTGATCAGCTGTAAAGGGCCTTGAACGGCCATTGCCTACGGTATCCAGACGAGAGAAGCGGAGCCTACCTGAAAAGAGCCCACACAGACCTGTTCCTGCTTTGTGAGGCGTCTTGAGCATCGGCGGGGGATAGGCAATCCTACTGCCCCCGCCCCTCCTATCGCAAACACTCTCGTAGTGCGCTGGTGAACAAGGTACCGGGCGATCAAGACAGGACCCCAGACTCGGATTCAGGTAACACTGACCTGGTGCAGTCCCTGATCGTAGCCGTAGAGCTGGGGAGAAAATAAGCCGCAATCCACACTGTGTTGGGGGTAAATACTGGGCCCATAACTACAGCCTTGTCAGGACATCTAAAGCCCCGGGAACTTCAGGGGAGCCTTGGTCACTCAGCAGAAGCGTGAGTAGGAATGGTACAGTGTGAGAGTGGTGGGAGAAAGGATTAAGCCCGGCAGGTCCCCTGATACAGATAATATTGAAGAGGCTATTGTTGGACAGTATTCATGTTTGTGTATGCAGAAGCACACTTTGCCTCAATATATTTCAAACATCTTGCCCAATACAAATATTTCAACAGGTACTCAGAGAGTAAATGCTAGAAGGACTGTGCTGAAAGAAGAGCTCTGTATGTTATGGTTTTTGGTCTCACAGTATATTGTCAGATTATGACCTGTGTGGATATCACTATATCATATCTTGTCGGTGAGCAAATTAACTGGGCCTAACGTAAAGAATGTGTCATATACCCAGAATAGCCGCTTAAATTGTGGAGGCCTTTATGTAACAAGAGCCAGTGGCTACAACGTTGCAAGTGGGAAAAGTGTGTTACCCAAAAGTTACAGACTGTTTCATATTAAGAGCCGTATGGGAAGTAAAAATCCAGATTTCTAAATTACTATAGAGGTACTTCTATAGATTAGGCTTGCTGGCAGTAAGCTTAATAAACCCACTTGCGAAGTTTAAGGAAGGATTCCTGTTTCTTTCTAAGGGACGGTTACTATGTTAAGAAGAATGTATTGAAGAAAGCCACAGGTGTATTCTATCTCGTATAAGCTTTGGATTAAAGGGAAGAACAAGGCCTCAAGGACTGTGAACTTTTTTTTTGTTTTGTTTTTCTTTTCTGTTGTTCAGTGACTGTAAGACATACAAGCATAATAGAATCTGGATATATAAATGTGAAAGAGTATATACGCCACTCATTTTGTTCCTTAAAATTAGCTATACCTATATAGTAGATAGTTACATTGTTGGAGTGAACATTTTTTTAGCGGTATCTGACTCCAAAGATATATTATCATGGTGTGTATTAACAGGGAATAACTCTATCAGTTGAGGGCTGTAAACTTGGTCTTTACTTAGGTTGTACGTCCACAACTAAACATTAGTTCAAATTGTTGATGTCAGAAATCTGTATAAATATTGATGTGCATTGTTATTCTCTATCTCACAGTTAGGGTGATAGCTATTGGGCGCCATGTACTAAGCTTCGAAGTGACCGTCCGTCTGTATTTCCGCGTGAAAATTCGCTCACGATCTGCTTCTCGTATGTATCAATCTGCGATCTGCTCGAAAAACCACTATTTTCATCAGCGATCGTAATTTTACTCAACTCATCGTTCCGAAGCCTTTTTCCACTTACTACATGTTCGATCGCACGTAAATTCGCTGTAATCGGAAATTATGAATGTTACAACTAATCCGCCCGCTCCAACTTCCACTGTAACTTCGCGTGATTTGCTTCGCGACCATTTAGGAAGCGAATACAATAGAAAACTATAGGGGGTATCAACCTGACGCCAGGTAGAAGTACTTAAGTGAAAGGACTAGACTACTATTGTAGCATTATTGGTTTTTGGATCAGTGAATGAAGATGGAGACACTTTTACACATGTTTCTTTTCCGATTAATTCAATTACGAGGAAGAAGGGCTATACAGGCACCGGTTAACAACTTGCAAAGAAGGAGAGGTAGAAGAATTAGAGTCCCTAGAGTTTTCCTTCCACGTATGGGTTTGGAAAGCATTTCTGATCGAGAGATTATCCAGAGATTCCGTTTGGACAGAGAAGCTATTATGCAACTTTACAATGAAATAGCAGAATACCTTGAACCAATGACAGCGCGTTCACAAGCCATACCCGGACTATTAAAACTGTTGGCAGCCTTACACTTTTTTGCCACCGGTTCATTCCAAGCTGTGTCTAGCGTTATAATTGGCATCAGCCAGTCTGCTTTTTCGAGGCACCTAACCAAAGTTATTGATGCTTTGATGGTCATCTTTCAAAGGTACGTGTGCCTTCCATCGACTCCAGAAGAGTGGCAATCTGTGAAGTGGTTGCAAGTCTTCTTAGAAGTAGCAGAATCTCCGGAGCAAGCCATCTTGTCAAAGTGAATACCGAAAAGTAAATAAACAATATTCTAAGATTTCTGGGAAAATGCACATTCTTATACATGTCAGCAGCCAGACGTTGCCGCTTGTCTGGCGATTATGACACCTAGATCGTCACGTGGGTAAAGAACTAAACCAATCAGGTCGCAGACTGCTTCTTAACTTTGCTCTTTCGCGCCGAACGAAGCTTCAAAGTTATCAATAATCCGATTGTCTTCGACACACAATAGACGCAAAATTTTACGGCTTGGTTTTTAGTACATTCATGTAACGAAGTGCCATCCGCATGGTGCGAATGCCGGCGGGTTATTTCGATACGGTCTGTGCGAAAAAATTGACGCCTTAGTACATGGCGCCCATTGTCTCTTTAATTAAGGATATTGCAAATGGTCACTAGAAACGTATATATTACACTACTGAAGAGATCTAAACACAAAAAAAAAGAGAAAAATTTTTTTTTCAACATAATCCTGATCTAGGTAGGGGTAAAGTAACTGCAGCCCCTAAGCTTGGAACTAGAAGTGGCACTGAACATTAAGACAATATATTTAGTAGTTAAATGCAGATTTCCCATCCCTGATTTTTTTTTTTTTTTTTTAAAGATCTTTCTGAATAGACTGATTCTAAAATATCTAAAAACTGCAAGGGGCACTTTGTGAACTTCTATTTAAAAAAAAAAAAAAAAAAAAAAAACAGCTTTATTGAACAGCATTGTAGGTGTCATATCACTTTTTTTTCCCACCTCACATTTTTTTACTTTTTCTTATTTTTTCAACTTTTATAGACATCATCACACACCCCGACTTTTTTCCTTTTTGTTTTTCTTTTTATTTAGCACTCTGTCAGCTGGCCCGTGAGGCTGACAGTGAGTAGGACACACAGACACATTCCAGTGATTTTTCATTATCTGTAGATAAATTCACATTGCACTGCGGTGAATGGAGAGATACATCTCCCACCAGAAGGGTTCCTCACCTATAATGCCGCCCAAACAAAAAGACAAGAGAAGTAAGATTAAACACACAGAGATGCCCCAGGATATATCCCAAGAAGTAGGGACGGTAAATTTTCCTTGTAATGATATGTCAGAATTTGCAGCTGAGATGGCCAAAATAATGGCCCCCCATCTAGAAGCAGTTAAGCAGGAAATTAAAGTTGAGATAACGAATCTTACAGAGGAGATTAGACAATTCACTACTAGACTGGAGGAGGTGGAGACAAGGGTGTCGGATTTGGAGGATAGAGTAAACGCTTTTTCCCCTACAGTAAATACTCTGGATAAGACCATTGCGCAATTACAGAGCCGTGTAGAAGACCTAGAGGATAGGTCGAGGCGAAATAATTTGAGAGTGATTGGCATACCTGAATCACCTAAATATCAAGACCTATTACAATTTGTCTCGGTCACTCTCCCTCAGGCACTCTTGCTTCCTCCTCCTCCTACACCGTTCCTGATTGAGAGAGCCCACAGAATTGGGCCTCTCAGAGAAAATAGTACAATCTCCAAACCAAGGCCCATTATTTTTAAGTTTGTCAATTATCAGGACAAGATATTATTTTTGACCCATTATAGAAAACTTAATGCGTTAAATATTAATTCTCATAGAATCTGGTTATTCCAAGACTTCTCTGCCGAAACCAGGGCTAAGAGAAAGGAAATGGCCCCTTTTTTTGATAAATTTTTGAAAGCTGAATGTAATGTTAGATTGGTATACCCGGCCAAACTTATAATTAATAAGACAGGAACCTCCTATGTAATGAATAATAGTGAGGAAGCTTTGTCTCTATGCAAAAAGATGGATATTCAGTGATCATGTATTATAAGTAACAGGATCGTTATTAGTATATTAATCAATAATGTATAGAATGGTGTTTATTGTTTATGTTTTAACTTTTTTTTTTTTACGCCCCTTTTTTTTTTTTTTTTTTTTTTTCCCTTCTCCTCATCCGCCTCTCTCCCTCCCGTGATTGCCATTTTTACACTGGTGCACCTTTGTGCTTTTATAATTGTTATATGCAGAATGGGGCAACTAATTAAATCTTTCCTTCGGGGTCTATGCTAGATACTTTTAAGTTAGTATCTTGGAATGTAGGGGGCATAAACTCCCCAATAAAGAGGAAAATGATAATCAAACATTTGGCTAAACTTAAACCGAATATAGCTTTTCTCCAAGAGACACACCTAAAGGAAGCAGAATCGCTGAAGCTTCAGACTAATTGGGTAGGAGAGGTTATCGCGGCCCCATTTAAATCATGCAAAAGAGGCGTTGCCATCCTTTTTAATAAAAATTTAGAATACAAAACAGAATCTATCATAAAAGACCAGGAGGGGCGATTTTTAATTGTAGAAGGCATTATTAATAAAATTCGGTATGTATTGTGTAATATTTACGGGCCGAACAAAGTAGATAAAGTATTTTGGGATAAGATGTTATTACAGCTACATAAATTTATAGGGCAACAGCTGATAGTTGCGGGGGATTTTAATCTTGTAGCAGATCCTATTCTAGATAGAGATAATAAAACACATATCTTTCCACGGGACAGGAAGACTCGTATACTTCAGAAATTTTGCTCTCAATTGGGGCTAATAGATATCTGGCGTGTGCAAAATCCAGACTTAAGATCCTTTACATGTTTATCCAAAGGATACCATTCTTTATCAAGGATAGATTTTTCTCTTGTTAAGTGTATCCAGTCCACGGATCATCCATTACTTATTGAATATATTCTCCTTCCCAACAGGAAGCTGCAAGAGTCCACCCACAGCAAAGCTGCTATATAGCTCCTCCCCTAACTGCCATATTCAGTCATTCTCTTGCAAGCCTCAACATAGATAGGAGGTCGTGAGAGTCTGTGGTGCTTTCTACTTAGTTTATTCTTCAATCAAAAGTTTGTTATTTTTAAATGGCACCGGAGGCAGTATTTGGAAGAAGAATCTGCCTGCGTTTTTCTATGATCTTAGCAGACGTAACTAAGATCCATTTGCTGTTCTCACACATTCTGAGGAGTGAGGTACTTCAGAGGGGGAATGGCGTGCAGGTTTTCCTGCAGATAAGGTATGTGCAGTAAAATATTTTTCTAGGAATGGAATTGACTAAGAAAATACTGCTGATACCGAAGTAATGTAAGTAAAGCCTTAAATGCAGCGATAGCGACTGGTATCGGGCTTATTAATAGAGATACATACTCTTATAAAAATGTGTTTTAAAACGTTTGCTGGCATGTTTAATCGTTTTTTAACGTACATTGGTGATAACACTGTAATGTTGGTATAGCCTTAAATGCAGTAAAAGCGACTGGTATCAGGCTTATTAATAGAGATACATACTCTTGTAAAAATGTGTTTTAAAACGTTTGCTGGCATGTTTAATCGTTTTTTAACATATGTTTGGTGATAAAACTTATTGGGGCCTAAGTTTTTTCCACATGGCTGGCTTAAATTTTGCATAGAAACAGTTAACTGAAGCTTCCCACTGTTGGCTGTGGCAGTTTGTTGTGTCTGTTTTTAAAAACGTCTGTCGTTTTTTTTTTTTATCTGTTTTTTGCATTAAGGGGTTAATCATCCATTTGCAAGTGGGTGCAATGCTCTGTTACCTTATTACATGTACTGTAAAAATTTCGTTTGTTTTACTGCCTTTTTTTCACTGTTTTTCAAATTTTGACAAAATTTGTTTCTCTTAAAGGCACAGTAACGTTTTATATATTTGCTTGTTAACATGATTTAAAGTGTTTTCCAAGCTTACTAGTCTCATTATTAGTCTGTTCTAACATGTCTGACATAGAGGAAGCTCTGTGTTCATTATGTTTTAAAGCCATGGTGGAACCCCATCTTAGAATGTGTACCAGATGTACTGATTTCATGTTAAACAATAAAGATCATTTTTTGTCTTTAAAAACATTATCACCAGAGGATTCTGTCGTGGGGGTAGTTATGCCGACTAACTCTCCCCACGTGTCAGACCTTTTGACTCCCGCTTTAGGGACTCACGCTCAAATGGCGCCAAGTACATCAAGGGCACCCATAGCGTTTCTTTTACCAGGGGATTCTGTCGAGGGGAAAGTTATGCCGACTAACTCTCCCCACGTGTCAGACCCTTCGACTCCCGCTTCAGGGACTCACGCTCAAATGGCGCCAAGTACATCAAGGGCGCCCATAGCGTTTATTTTACAAGACATGGCAAAGGTGGTGAATAATATTCTGGCAGCAGTATTAGTCAGACTACCTGAAATTAAAGGAAAGCAGTTAGCTCTGGGGGTAGATACAGAGCATACAGACGCTTTAAGAACCATGTATGATACTACCTCACAATATGCTTAGTCTGTGGGTGATTTTTTTTGACTTAGGGAAGATGATTTAACCTGATTCTGATATTTCTACATTTAAAATTTATGCTTGAGAACCTCCACTTGTTGCTCAGGGAGGCTTTGGCTGCTCTGAATGAATGTGTACAATCGCAGGGCCAGAGAAATTGTGTAGACTGGATAAATAATATGCAGTGCCGGTGTGTACTGATGTTTTTCCAATACCTAAAGAGGTTTACTAAAAATTTTTTTAATAAGGAATGGGATAGACCAGGTGTGCCGTTCTCTTCCCCTCCTACTTTTTAGAAGAATGTTTTCTAATAGTTACCACCACACGGGACTTCTGGCAGACAGTTCCTAAGGTGGAGAGAAGAGTTTCTACTCTAGCTAAGCGTACCACTACCTCTGACGAGGACAGTTGTGCTTTTTAGATCCAATGGATAAAAAATGTTTATTCAACAGGGTTTTATCCTGCAGCCCCTTGCATACATTGCTTCTGTCACTGCTGCTGCGGCGTTCTGGGTTGAGTCTCTTGATGAGGCTTTACAGTTAAGCGACTCCATTGGATGAATATATTTGACAAGCTTATGCTAGCCAATTCCTTTGTTTTCTGATGCCTTGTTCATTTGACTAGACTAACGGCTAAGAATTCTGTTTTTTACTATACTGGCGCGCAGAGCGCTATGGCTTATATCATGGTCAGCTGTCGTGACTTTAATAAATAAGCTACTTAACTTCCCTTCAAGGGGCAGACCCTATTCGGGCCTGGTTTGAAGGAGATTATTGCTTATATCACTGGAGGAAAAGGTCATGCCCTTCCTCAGGATAGGTCCAAATCAAGGGCCAAAAAAAAAAAAAAAAAAAGTCTAATTTTCGTGCCTTTTAAAAACTTCAGGGCAGGTGTGGCATCCTCTTCCTCTAAGGCAAAACAAGAGGGAATTTTTGCTCAGTCCAAGGCGGTCTGGAGACAATCGGACCTGGAACAAAGATAAGCAGGCCAAGGAGCCTGCTGCTGCCTCTAAGGCAGCATGAAGGAACGGACCCCTATCCGGTAACGGATCCTATAGGGGGCAGACTTTCATTCTTCGCCCAGGCGTGGGCAAGAGATGCCCAGGATCCCTAGGCATTGGAATTTATATCCCAGAGATATCTTCTGGATTTCAAAGATTCCCCCCCAAAAAAAGGGGAGATTTCGCCTTTCACAATTATCTGCAAACCAGATAAAGAAGGAGGCATTCTTACATTGTGTACGAGATCCATCCAGTTCCAAGAGAGGAACAGGGACAGAGTTTTTACTCAAATCTGTTTGTGGTTCCCAAGGAGAGGGAACCTTCAGACCTATTTTGGATCTAAAGATCTTAAACAAATTCCTAAGAATTCTGTCATTTAAGATGGAAACTATTCGTACCATCTTAACTATGATCCAGGAGAGTCAATAGAGGACTACAATGGATTTGAAGGATGCTTATCCTCACATTGTGATGCATAAAGATCACCATCGTTTTTCAAGTTTGCCTTTCTAGACAGGCATTACCAGTTTGTAGCTCTTTCCTTTGGGATATCTACAGCCCCAAGAATCTTTATGGAGGTTCTGGGGTCGCTTTGGCGGTCCTTAGACCGCGGGGCATAGAAGTGGCCCCTTATTTAGACGACATCCTGATACAGGCGTCAAACATCCAAATTGCCCAGTCTCATACAGACGTAGTACTGGCATTTCTGAGATCACATGGGTGGAAAGTGAACAAGGAAAGAGTTCTCTATCCCCAATCTCAAGGGTTTCCCTCCTAGGGACTCTGATAGATTCTGTAGAAATGAAAATTTACCTGACGGAGTCCAGGTTGTCAAAGTTTCTAAATTTCTGCCGTGTTTTTTCATCCCATCCGTGCCCTTCGGTGGCTCAGTACATGAATGAAATCGGCTTAATGGTAGCGGCAAGGGACATAGTACCGTTTGCACGTCTACATTTCAGACCGCTGCAACTATGCATGCTCAGTCAGAGGAACGGGGATTACACAGATTTGTCCCCCTGTTAAACCTGGACCAAGAGACCAGAGATTCTCTTCTCTGGTGACTATGTCGGGTCCATCTGTCCAAGGGTATGACCTTCCGCAGGTCAGATGGGACAATTGTTACAATAGATGCCAGCCTTTTAGGTTGGGATGCAGTCTGGAACTCCCTGAAGGCTCAGGGATAGTGGACTTAGGAGGAGATCCTCTTTCTAATAAATATTCTGGAACTGGGAGTGATATTCCATGCTCTTCAGACTTGGCCTCAGTTAGCAACTCTGAGGTACATCATACTCAGTCGGACAATATACACGACTGTGGCTTACATCAGCCATCAAGGGGGAACAGAAGTTCCCTAGCGATGTTAGAAGTCTTACAACAATTCACTGGACAGAGACTCACTCTTGTCTATCAGCTATCCATATCCCAGGTGTTGAGAACTGGGAGGTGGATTTTCTAAGTCGTCAGACTTTTCTTCCGGGGGAGTGGGATTTCCTCCGGAGGTCAAGACCAAGCAGGAGAGGGCTTTGGTGTTTTTGACAGCGCCTGCGTAGCCACGCAGGACCTGGTATGCAGATCTGGTGGACATGTCATCCTTTCCATCACGGTCTCTGCTTCTGAGACAGGTCCCTCTACCTCAGGGTCCTTTCAACCATCTAAATAGAATCAATCTGAGATGGACTGCCTGGAGACTGAACGCTTGATGTTATCAAAGCATGGCTTCTCCGAGTCAGTCATTGATACCTTAATACAGACATGAAAGCCTGTCTCTAGGAAAATTGAACATAGATATGGTGTAAATATCTTATTGTTATGAATCCAAGGGTTACTCATGGAGTAAAGTCTGGATTCCCAGGATATTATCTTTTCTCCAAGATGATTTTGAGAAAAGGGTTGTCAGCTAGTTCTTTAAAAGGACAGATTTCTACTCTGTCTATTCTTTTGCACAAGCGTCTGGCAGGTATTCTAGACGTTCAGGCATTTGGTCAGGCTTTGGTTAGATCCAAGCCTGTGTTTAAAACTGTTGCTCCGCCATGGAGCTTAAACCTGATTCTTAAGGTTCTTCAAGAAGTTCCGTTTGAACCTTTTTTGTTCCATAGATATCAATCTTTATCTTGGAAAGTTCCTTTTGGGTAGCTAATTCCTCGACTCGTAGAGTCTCCAAGTTATCTGTGTTACAATGTGATTCTCCTTATCTGGTCCTTCGTACGGATAAGGTAGTCCTGCGTACCAACCTGGGTTTTTTCCTAAGGTGGTATCTAACAAGAACATCACTCAAGAGATAGTTGTTCCATGCTTGTATCCTAATCCTTCCTCAAAGAAGGAACGTCTATTACACAATATTGGACGTGGTTTGTGCTTTAAAGTTTTACTTACAAGCTACTACAGTTTTCATCAAACGTTCACCTTGTTTGTTGTCTATTCTGGACAGAGGAGAGGTCAAAAGACTTCAGCAGCCTCTCTGTCTTTTTGGTTAAAAAGCATAATTCATTTAGCTTATGAGACTGCTGGACAGCAGCCTCCTGAAGGGATTACAGCTCATTCTACTAGAGCTGTGGTTTTCACTTGGGCCTTTTTTAAATGTGGCTTCTGTTGAACAGATTTACAAGACGGAGTCTTGGTCTGCGCTTCATACTTTTCAAATTTAACAAATTTGATACCTTGCTTCTTCGGAGGCTATTTTTGGGAGAAAGGGTTTTTTACAGGCAGTGGTAACTTCCGTTTAAGTACCTGCCTTGTCCCTCCCATCATCCGTGTACTTTAGCTTTGGTATTGGTATTCCATAAGTAATGGATGATCCGTGGACTGGATACACTTAACAAGAGAAAACATAATTTATGCTTACCTGATAAATTTATTTCTCTTGTAGTGTATCCAGTCCACGGCCCGCCCTGTCACTTTAAGGCAGGTAATTTTTTCATTTGAACTACAGTCACCACTGCACCCTATGGTTTTTCCTTTCTCTGCATGTTTTCGGTCGAATGACTGAATATGGCAGTTAGGGGAGGAGCTATATAGCAGCTTTGCTGTGGGTGGACTCTTGCAGCTTCCTGTTGGGAAGGAGAATATATTCAATAAGTAATGGATGATCCGTGGACTGGATACACTACAAGAGAAATAAATTTATCAGGTAAGCATAAATTATGTTTTTTTCTGGTTTCAAATAATATGACAGGTTTAGATTGGAAAGCTGACATAAGAGATATAGCAATCTCAGACCATGCAGTAATCACATTACTACTTAACGCACCGCTCAGGCGAATAGCCACCAATCAAACCATTTTTTTTCCCTAAATATCTGGTGAATGACAGTAAATTTCAGAATTGGTTGATTAATCAATGGCAAGAATATGAGTCCTTCAATAGAGCTTATAAAGAGAAATCGGAGGTATATTGGGAAGCGGCTAAAGCCGTAATTGGAGGCAAGATTAAGGCATATCTATGCATGCGTAATAAGAAGGTGAAACAATTAGAGACACAAGCGAATAATCGGGTAAAAAATGCGTTTGCGGCTTACTTATGTCAGCATTCTAATGAGAAATGGCGCAAGTATATAGATGCCAAATCAGCGCGAGATATTCTTATCCATCAAAAAACAGCTTTAGAATTGCAAAGACAAAAGACCCTATATGGTGGTTTCGCCGGGAGATCTGCCAAATTCTTGGCTAAGCTAACTAAAGCAACCAATCGTAACGTAGTGACGGCTATTAGAACTAAGACAGACAGATTCACAAGTAACTCAGATATCATTAAAACCTTCCATCAATACTTTAGTGAATTATATAAAGCTGAGGTATATGATATAGGAAGACAGAAGCAATTCTGGGATAAGATTAAGACCCCAAAGATCCCGCTGGAGATTCTTGCAGAAATTAACAAACCAATTAATGAACAAGAGATCCATACTGCAATTAAAGTAGCAAAAACAAATAAGGCAGCAGGCCCAGACTGTCTCCCCACTGAATTTTATAGGATACTACAGACACAAGTTGCCCCAATTCTTATGAAACTATTTAACTATTATTTTGTTGGAAATAACAAATGTTCACCATATTTTGCGGCCGCAGTAATTTCTTTAATTCCAAAAAAAAAATAAAGACTTAGAGATTCCAGCATCGTATAGACCGATATCTGTCTTAAACTCGGACTATAAACTTCTGAATACATATTGATTGGTAATAGAAACCAGATGTCTTATTCTGTGTCATAGTGTGTTAGCCAAATTTATACGATTTTGTTAGACATATGGAAGATAGACACAATTATAAGGAAGAATATGGCTTTCTGTCAATATACAAGAAATGTTTATATTACTATGTGTTTTTTTTTTTTTTTTTTTTTTTCTTTTTTTGGTTCCTTTGTATAAAATATGGCTATGATATGAAAACTCAATAAAAATTATATATGTAAAACAAATCCCCTGTGCACTAATGTATAGGAGCTGTCTCTACAGTATATCATAACTCTGGTATGGCACGAGGGACACACAAAACAAGCTAGGTTGAGCATTCTATTAAATAGACCTTCTCTTGGAGCAGTTGAGGCCTAACTTCTAAAACATAAAGCTATACAAACATAAGGAGGAGGGTCTCTTGATAAACCGCTAAATATCTGTGACCTGGCCAGGGCTACTAATATTTTGTAGTATCTACCCAGATGTATAACCATACTGATATGACCTAGCATAAGAGTAGAGCTATTCTTTCTTTAATGTGTCTCTATAAAGTAACAGCTTATACCTGTGCCTAGTGGACAGGCTTTTCAATGGGCAGCCTACACCGAGGTCCCTCTCTGCCCCCACGGACGCCGCCGATCATGGAAAAGGAGGTGCGCTCTGAATAGTGTTCTATATAGAGCGCACCCGCCTTGTTGTTGCCGGTGTTCTGTCGAATTAGTTGACAGAACACTAGCAATTAGGCATGGGCACGGCTCCCCTCTATGGAGGGCGCCTGTAGGCACATGCCTACTCTGCCTCATTACAAATCTGGCCCTGTAAATGCCACATTAACCTCTCTGGTGCAATATTAACCCTCTTACATTTTACTTTCTGGTGCAGTGTTAAAGGGACCGTATACACCAATTTTCATATAACTGCATGTAATAGACACTATTATAAAGAATAATATGCACAGATACTGATATAAAAATTCGGTATAAAACCATTTAAAAACTTACTTAGAAGCTTCGAGTTTAGCTCTGTTTAAGGTTACTGGAGCACCCATTGCAAGTGGGAAATATCAGACACTCCCCCTCCCCCTTCCTTTGCATATGAAAAGACCCTTTACACAAACAGAAGCAGGCTGGAGTAGGTATACTTCGGTATTCTCCTAAAACTTTGGGGCTTGGTTAGGAGTCTCAAAATCAGAGCAATGTTATTTAAGAATAAGCAAAAACTATCATTTTTTTTTTAAAAAAACCAACAACTTTATGGCTATATAAATAGATCATCTACAAAACATTTATGCAAAGAAAAAAAATGAGTGTATAATGTCCCTTTAATCACTGGTGTTCTATATTTCCCTTAAAAAAACGTGTATTTTTATTTACAATGAATTACTGGTTGCAGACTGAGGATACATGTCCTAACATATGTGTAATATCTCAGTAGGCAAAACTAAACAGATTCCACAAATTCGGCACAAACAGGGAACAAATGAATATAGTTGTATGTAACATTTAATAACATAAGTGTAAAGTCAGGGAGGATTGATAACATATAATATGCAGTATCTTCGAAACCAAATCGACACAAACGTTTCTTTTTGTGGCACAAATCAGCACAAACAAATGGGATTTTTGTTTTTTTAAATTTAATAACATGGGTGCAAAGTGGGCGGTGCTTGAGTTTACATAATCTAAAAATCTTGAATGTCCATTATCTCAGAAACCAAACCAGCACAAACAGTTGTTTTTGCAACACAAATCAGCACAAACAAATTTTATATTTGTTTTTAAAATTGCATAACATGGGGTGCAAAGTGGGCGGGGTTTCATAAAAAATAATGTGCTATATCTCCTAAACCAAACCGGCACAAATGTTCGTTTTTGCAGCAAAAATCAGCACAAACGCAGCACAAACGAATGGTATATTTGTTTTTAAAATTGAATAACATGGGGTGCAAAGTGGGCGGGGTTTCATAAAAAAATAATGTGCTATATCTCCTAAACCAAACCGGCACAAATGTTCATTTTTGCAGCACAAATCAGCACAAACGAATGGTATATTTGTTTTTAAAATTGAATAACATGGGGTGCAAAGTGGGCGGGGTTTCATAAAAAAATAATGCGCTATATCTCCGAAACCAAAATGGTACAAACGTTAATTTTTGCAGCACAAACAAATGGTATATTTGTTTTTAAAATTGCATAACATGGGGTACAAATTGGGCGGAGTTTCAGCAAATATAATGCAATATATTTCCGAAACCAAACTGGCACAAATGTTCGTTTTTGCGGCACAAATCAGCACAAACGCAGCACAAACGAATGGTATATTTTAATTCAGTTTTTACAAACATGGGGTGCCAACTTCACATAGGTCTTATATTGGGGTGAATTCCCAGATAGGGCAACAATGTTACCTATATTAAGCGCAGTGTATCCAAATAAGATAGCCACTTGAATATAAAATGAATACTAGTAACAATTCTCTTAGTTAACAGCTTCCTTATGTGCCGAAGAGTGTATGCAATACATACAGACTCAATACTGATGTCTGATTGGCACTAATAGAAGAATGAGTATAGTTAAGCACACACGTCACTCCTTATGATTAATAATTTCAAAAATAGATGTATACCTGCAGCTTATATAGTAACTACAGGGTAATGTAAATATATAATTGCAATTAATGCTGAAGTTATACCCTGTGGCTATATCAGGCTCATGAAAAAATAATAGGAAGTGGGGCAGATAGTTGAGAGATGTGTTAGGTTATAATTAATTCAATGGCTAATCTAGTATCTGTTTAAATCTTGTCACATACTGAATATCACAAATCTTTATGCAGAAACAGCAGGAGCGCTAAAATGCACATAATTACACTCCATTCCGTTCAAACAAATATCGGAGCTTATATAAACTTGTATAATGCACTATCCGGTTGCATAAGTTCAGTTTAATCACACACTAGTGGGCTATAGAACAATAAATTTGCGCAAGCGACGGCAGCATTAATGTTAAAGTTAGGAGCAGTTCAGCTCCGTAGTATACCACATAACTATTGAGGCTGTCAAAATTAATGGTGCACTCGCCGTTCAGTTAAGGTGCTCAATCTGAGGTAAATTACAAATTCCTATGGCTATTCAGCATATAACAATCCTATCAGCATGCCCTAACAAACTCAGGAGCTCCCAGACTCCTCACCAGTGCCCTAACATGTTTTGCCGTTTTCACGGCTTTATCAAAGGGTAAGCGCGCGTTGCGCTGAAGGCGGGTTTTTATTGCGTTATGAGACGCAAATACCGCCCCCTCTCTGACGTCATGATGACTACGTCTCTTGAGACTGAAAACAGAACCCTCCTACGGGGAAATCAGCTGTTTGTCAAAATATACGAGACACGTTATGACTATTGATAAGTGTGATCGTAGCAGTAGGGGAGGGTAAATTATTTCTAACATACTGTGTGTGATGGATACCTAGACATAGACTTGTGATAGTAGAATAATGACCAGTGGAATATCGTTTCTCATGTAAGTGAATTATTAATAAATTAGTGCCAGTTGAGATAGTAAAAAATATGATAGTTATCCATGTGTAATCTACGTCATTTTTGTGAATAGTGATGCCCATAAAAAGAATTTTATAAGGTAAAGCTTGGAATTAGTCAAAATAGTGATTAACCTAGTGCTTGCTTTATTATGCAAGTTACTATTATGTGAAAAGGCAACCACCATTCTAGTGGTGTAATTCAATAAATGTATAATATAATACATAAAATGTATTGTATAAAAACCATAGTGATTTGTGTGATGAAAAAATCAGACGTATACCCTGTGAGCTTGTGCACATGCTCAGTATGATCTTGTTCCCCAGAAAGTGTGCATATAAAAAGACTGTGCAAAATTTGATAATTGAAGTAAAGTGTCTCAAAACTGCATGCTCTATCTGAATCATAATGAATTTTGACGTTTCCCTTTTTAATATCCCTTTATGTATATGTATATATAATATATTTTTAGTAGCAAGCTTCTTCCATTCATTCTTCCCCATGACATAGTAAATGCCTTTTTACCATACAAATTGCATTCTGTCAGATGTTCATAAATCTTTATAAAACCAGTAGCGGACCTACTAAATAGAGGGCCCTGGTGCAACTATTTTTTTTTTGGGCCCCCCAAAGGTAACTCAGTTGAAAGTAGTAATATACATGCTGCTTTTTATAATGATTTTTAGGATAGATAGATCAAGCTGCACTAATAACAGGCTTCCCTGCATTAGAATGGTACACATTCTGCATATGTGCATGTATAGACTGGCTGCTATGTGCCCCACCCAGCACCTGGGCCCTAGTGCACCTGCTGCACCAATGGCAGTTCCACCCCTGATAAAAACATTTCTATGAATCGCTACCCTTTAAAGAATACTCTGCAAACTACTCGAGCATGTTTGTTATTTTCAAATAACTGAATTATGAACCCATGTAAGAGTGATTGAAATGAAAGTCCACTCAGAAGCAACAGTAAACATCAATGTTTGACCTGGGCAATTCTGACTCCTGATCTCTGTTGATCTTCCTTGCACATTACCATTGCAATATTATCCTTTGGTGGAATAATAACTCAAGACTTCAACATAAAGTCTTTTAGAAATAACCCTGACATACAGTTCTGTGCAAAATATTTGGGTGACGGCCCTTTGCCTTCAAAACATCATCAATTCTTCTAGGTACACTAGCACATAGTTGTTTTTTTAAGGAACTTGGATTTAGGCAGCATCAGTTGCTTTCAGTCTCTTCATGCTATCCCAGACAAACTAAATGATGTTGAGATCAGGGCTCTGTGGGGGCCATACCATCACTTCCAGGACTCCTTTTCACTTCTTTACAATGAAAATACTTCTTAATGACTTGTGGCTGTATGTTTAGATTCGTCGTCATGCTGTAAAATACAATCATATACCTCACATTTTTTTGTGCTCGAATCCACATTACAAGTGGTACTGTGTTTAAATTATTGCTAAATTAATTTGCGCAAACCCAGTAATTTACGCTACACATATTATGTATGTGCGGCATATAGCTTAAAAGTTTGTAAAGTAAATGCGATTGCTTGCTTGAACGCAATAAAATTTTACTAAACTTTTTACATGAACTAAAAGCTCACAAAATGAGTTTGGGCTGAGAAAAATGTTGCGCACACACACACACACACACACATAAATTAATAAAGTTTTCCACCTACGCTATTAACCCCTACACCCCATCACAAAATACCCTTTAACCACCACAACCCCCCATCACAGAATACTTCCTAAGACCCCTAACCCAAGACCCCCTAAGTTACAAAAAACCCCCACTAGCATTCCAAAAAAACCTACATTGCCAAAAACAAAAAAACAGTTCAAGCCCTATCCTAAAACTAAAGTCCCCTAAGAAAAACTATTTTACAACTAAAACCTACTTAACAAGTTGCAGTGAAAAGTGATCTGCTCTTTTGCATTAAATAACCCCTATACTAAAATCAAAGTAACCCCCACCCAAAACCACACAACAAAATGTATTTAAAAAAAAATGCCCTGATAAGGTCATCAGTGATATAGCTCTTTTGCTACAAATAAAAGGGGGTTGTAGTTGTTAGGGGGTAGGTTGCGATGGTTTGTGGCGGTAAGGGGTTATTTTGCGATGGGATGTTTGGCAGTTTAGGGGTTATTGGAGTAGGGGGATTATTACGATGGGGGTTAAGAAAATATCCTCTAGTTAACTGTACTCGTCTGGGTTCACCGAGCACAATTTTTTTTACTTTCAACTTGTGATACCAGCGCTACCCAACGGGCGCAAACAATTAACATCTAGCAATGTTTATGCTCGCGCAGGAGCAGTAATTATCGCTCCACTTGTAATCTAGCCCGAAATTAGAGTAATAGTCTGTGCATAATCCCAAACTAAATGGACAGCTACAAGGATGAAATATAGCCACAGACAATAGAAAACAGTTACGCAAGCACCTTTAAAATCCCAATCTTAATGGGTGTCTACAAGGAAGAACTTTAGCTGCTTTTTAGAAACAAGTAGTTACCTGTGCGCTGTCACTATGTGATTGTCATAACAATAAAAATATTTCTCTTGTAAGGTGTATCCAGTCCACGGATCATCCATTACTTGTGGGATATTCTCATTTCCAACAGGAAGTTGCAAGAGGACACCCACAGCAGAGCTGTAATATAGCTCCTCCCCTAACTGTCATACCCAGTCATTCTCTTGCAACTCTCAACAAGCAAGGACGTTGTAGGAGAGAGTGGTTAAATATAGCTAGTTTATTTTCTTCAATCAAAAGTTTGTTATTTGTAAATAGTACCGGAGTTGTGCTATTTTATCTCAGGCAGTAAATAGAAGAAGAATCTGCCTGAGGTTTCTATGATCTTAGCAGGTTGTAACTAAGATCCATTGCTGTTCTCACATAGGTCTGAGGGGATTACACAGATGAGGTAACTTCAGCGAGAGAATGGCGTGCAGTTTATTCTGCTATCAGGTATGTGCAGTTATACTTTTTTCTAGAGATGGAAAACACTAGAAAATGCTGCTGATACCGGATTAATGTAAGTTAAGCCTGAATACAGTGATTTAATAACGACTGGTATCATGCTTACTCCCAGGGGTAATACCCTTATGATATTGCAATATAAAACGTTTGCTGGCATGTTTAATCGTTTTTATATATGCTTTGGTGATAAAACTTGATAAAACTTTATTGGGGCCTAGTTTTTTCCACATGGTTTTCTGAGGCTTTCAACTGTTGTAGTATAAAAGTTACAGTTGGTGCAGTTAAAATTACAAACTCTGACATCCAGCTTCCCTCAAAGGCCCTCTGAATGCTATAGGACATCTCTAAAGGGACCAAAGGCTTTCCAAAGTCGTTTATTGGGGAAGGTAGGGCCACAGCTTGCTGTGGAAGTTGGTTGTGACTGTTAAAAAACGTCTATTTCATTTTTTTGATCCGGTTTTTGAACTAAGGGGTTAATCATCCATTTGCAAGTGGGTGCAATGCTCTGTTAGCCTATTATACACACTGTAAAAATTTTGTTTGATTTACTGCATTTTTTCACTGTTTTTCAAATTCTGACAAAATTTGTTTCTCTTAAAGGCACAGTACCGTTTTTTATATTTGCTTGTTAACTTGATTTAAAGTGTTTTCCAAGCTTGCTAGTCTCATTGCTAGTCTGTATAAACATGTCTGACATAGAAGAAACTCCTTGTTTATTATGTTTAAAAGCCATGGTGGAACCCCCTCTTAGAATGTGTACCAAATGTACTGATTTCATTTTATGCAATAAAGATCATTTTCTGTCTTTAAAAAATTTATCACCAGAGGAATCTGAGGAGGGGGAAGTTATGCCGACTAACTTTCCCCACGTGTCAGACCCTTTAAGGGACTCACGCTCAAATGGCGCCAAGTACATCTAGGGCGCCCATAGCGTTTACTTTACAAGACATGGCGGCAGTCATGGATAATACACTGTCAGCGGTATAAGCCAGACTACCTGAACTTAGAGGTAAGCGAGATAGCTCTGGGGTGAGACAAAATGCAGAGCATACTGACGCTTTAAGAACCATGTCTGATACTGCCTCACAATATGCAGAAGCTGAGGAAAGAGAGCTTCAGTCAGTGGGTGATGTTAATGACTCAGGAAAGATACCTGATTCTAATATTTCTACATTTAAATTTAAGCTTGAACACCTCCGCGTGTTGCTTAGGGAGGTTTTAGCTGCTCTGAATGACTGTGATACCATTGCAGTGCCAGAGAAATTGTGTAGACTGGATAAATACTTTGCAGTGCCGGTGTGTACTGATGTTTTTCCAAATACCTAAAAGGTTTACAGAAATTATTAATAAGGAATGGGATAGACCAGGTGTGCCGTTCTCTTCCCCTCCTATTTTTAGAAAAATGTTTCCAATAGACGCCACCACACGGGACTTATGGCAGACAGTCCCTAAGGTGGAGGGAGCAGTTTCTACTCTAGTAAAGCGTACTACTATCCCTGTCGAGGACAGTTGTGCTTTTTTTTTTTTTTTAAATCCAATGGATAAAAAATTAGAGGTTACCTTAAGAAAATATTTATTTAATAAGGTTTTATCCTACAGCCCCTTGCATGCATTGCCCCTGTCACTGCTGTTGCGGCGTACTGGTTTGAGTCTCTGGAAGAGTCTTTACAGGTAGCGACTCCATTGGATGACATACTTGACAAACTTAGAGCACTTAAGCTAGCCAATTCTTTTATTCTGATGCCATTGTTCATTTGACTAAACTAACGGCTAAGAATTCTGGTTTTGCTATACAGGCGCGCAGAGATTTATTGCTTAGATCATGGTCAGCTGACGTGACTTCAAAATCTAAGCTACTTAACATTCCCTTCAAGGGGCAGACCCTATTCGGCCCTGGTTTGAAGGAGATTATTGCTGATATCACTGGAGGAAAAGGTCATGCCCTTCCTCAGGACAGGTCCAAATCTAGGGCCAAACAGTCAAATTTTCGTGCCTTTCGAAACTTCTAGGCAGGTGCGGCATCAACTTCCTCTAATGCTAAACAAGAGGGAACTTTTGCTCAATCCAAGACGGTCTGGAGACCAATCCAGACCTGGAAAAAAGGTAAGCAGGCCAAAAAGCCTGCTGCTGCCTCTAAGACAGCATGAATGAACGGCCCCCTATCCGGTAACGGATCTAGTAGGGGGCAGACTATCTCCTGGACTTCAAAGCTTTCCCCCCAAAAGGGAGATTTCACCTTTCACAATTATCTGCAAACCAGATAAAGAGAGAGGCATTCTTACACTGTGTACGAGACCTCCTAGTTATGGGAGTGATCCATCCAGTTCCAAAGGAGGAACAGGGACAGGGTTTTTACTCAAATCTGTTTGTGGTTCCCAAAAAAGAGGGAACCTTCAGACCAATTTTGGATCTAAAGATCTTAAACAAATTCCTCAAAGTTCCATCATTCAAGATGGAAACTATTCGTACCATCCTACCAATGATCCAGGAGGGTCAATATATGACTACAGTGGATCTAAAGGATGCTTATCTTCACATTCCGATACACAAAGATCATCATCGGTTTCTCAGGTTTGCCTTTCTAGACAGACATTACCAGTTTGTAGCTCTTCCCTTTGGATTAGCTACAGCCCCAAGAATCTTTACAAAAGTTCTAGGGTCGCTTCTGGCGGTCCTAAGGCCGCGGGGCATAGCAGTAGCCCCTTATTTAGACGACATTCTGATACAGGCGTCAAACTTCCAAATTGCCAAGTCTCATACGGACGTAGTATTGGCATTTCTGAGGTCGCATGGGTGGAAAGTGAACGAGGAAAAGAGTTCTCTATCCCCACTCACAAGAGTTTCCTTTCTAGGGACTCTGATAGATTCTGTAGAAATGAAAATTTACCTGACGAAGTCCAGGTTATCAAAGCTTCTAAATTCCTGCCGGGTTCTTCATTCCATTCCGTGCCCTTCGGTGGCTCAGTGTATGGAAGTAATCGGCTTAATGGTAGCGGCAATGGACATAGTGCCGTTTGCACGCTTACATCTCAGACCGCTGCAACTATGCATGCTCAGTCAGTGGAACGGGGATTACACAGATTTGTCCCCTCAACTGAATCTGGACCAAGAGACCAGGGATTCTCTTCTCTGGTGGCTATCTCGGGTCCATCTGTCCAAAGGTATGACCTTTCGCAGGCCAGATTGGACAATTGTAACAACAGATGCCAGCCTTCTAGGTTGGGGTGCAGTCTGGAATTCCCTGAAGGCTCAGGGATCGTGGACTCAGGAGGAGTCTCTCCTTCCAATAAATATTCTGGAACTAAGAGCGATATTCAATGCTCTTCAGGCTTGGCCTCAGTTAGCAACTCTGAGGTACATCAGATTTCAGTCGGACAACATCACGACTGTAGCTTACATCAACCATCAAGGGGGAACAAGAAGTTCCCTAGCGATGTTAGAAGTTTCAAAAATAATTCGCTGGGCAGACATTCACTCTTGCCACCTATCAGCTATCCATATCCCAGGTGTAGAGAACTGGGAGGCGGATTTTCTAAGTCTTCAGACTTTTCATCCGGGAGAGTGGGAACTCCATCCGGAGGTTTTTGCACAACTGATTCATCGTTGGGGCAAACCAGAACTGGATCTCATGGCGTCTCGCCAGAACGCCAAGCTTCCGTGTTACGGATCCAGGTCCAGGGATCCCAAGGCGACACTGATAGATGCTCTAGCAGCACCCTGGTCTTTCAACCTGGCTTATGTGTTTCCACCGTTTCCTATGCTCCCTCGACTGATTGCCAAGATCAAGCAGGAGAGAGCATCGGTGATTCTGATAGCACCTGCGTTGCCATGCAGGACCTGGTATGCAGATCTAGTGGACATGTCATCCTTTCCACCATGGTCTCTGCCTCTGAGACAGGACCTTCTACTTCAGGGTCCTTTCAACCATCCAAATCTAATTTCTCTGAGGCTGACTGCCTGGAGATTGAACGCTTGATTTTATCAAAGCGTGGCTTCTCCGAGTCAGTTATTGATACCTTAATACAGGCACGAAAGCCTGTCACCAGGAAAATTTAACATAAGATATGGCGTAAATATCTTTATTGGTGTGAATCCAAGGGTTAGTCATGGAGTAAGGTCAGGATTCCCAGGATATTATCTTTTCTCCAAGAAGGTTTGGAAAAAGGATTGTCAGCTAGTTCCTTAAAGGGACAGATTTCTGCTCTGTCTATTCTTTTGTACAAGCGTCTGGCAGATGTTCCAGACGTTCAGGCATTTTGTCAGGCTTTAGTTAAAATCAAGCCTGTGTTTAAACCTGTTGCTCCACCATGGAGCTTAAATTTGGTTCTTAAGGTTCTTCAAGGAGTTCCGTTTGAACCTCTTCATTCCATAGATATCAAACTTTTATCTTGGAAAGTTCTTTTTTTTTTGGTATTTATTTCCTCGGATCGTAGAGTCTCTGAGCTATCTGCCTTATAATGTGATTCTCCTTATCTGATTTTTCATACGGATAAGGTAGTCCTGCGTACCAAACCTGGGTTCTTACCTAAGGTGGTATCTAACAAGAATATCAATCAAGAGATTGTTGTTCCATCCTTGTGTCCTAATCCTTCTTCGAAGAAGGAACGTCTATTACACAATCTGGACGTGGTCCGTGCTTTAAAGTTTTACTTACAAGCTACTAAAGATTTTCGTCAAACATCTGCTTTGTTTGTTGTTTACTCTGGACAGAGGAGAGGTCAAAAGGCTTCGGCAACCTCTCTTTCTTTTTGGCTAAGAAGCATAATCCGCTTAGCCTATGAGACTGCTGGACAGCAGCCTCCTGAAAGGATTACAGCTCATTCCACTAGAGCTTTGGCTTCCACTTGGGCCTTTAAAAATGAGGCTTCTGTTGAACAGATTTGCAAAGCGGCGACTTGGTCTTCGCTTCATACTTTTTGAAAATTTTACAAATTTGATACTTTTGCTTCTTCGGAGGCTATATTTGGGAGAAAGGTGCAGTGGTTCCTTCCGTTTAATCCTGCCTTTTCCCTCCCATCATCCGTGTACTTTAGCTTTGGTATTGGTATCCCACAAGTAATGGATGATCCGTGGACTGGATACACCTTACAAGAGAAAACACAATTTATGCTTACCTGATAAATTTATTTCTCTTGTGGTGTATCCAGTCCACGGCTCGCCCTGTCATTTTAAGGCAGGTAATTTTTAAATTTAAACTACAGTAACCACTGCACCCTATGGTTCCTCCTTTCTCGGCTTGTTTTCGGTCGAATGACTGGCTATGACAGTTAGGGGAGGAGCTATATTACAGCTCTGCTGTGGGTGTCCTCTTGCAACTTCCTGTTGGGAATGAGAATATCCCACAAGTAATGGATGATCCGTGGACTGGATACACCACAAGAGAAATAAATTTATCAGGTAAGCTTAAATTGTGTTTTTATTCAGAATCTTTGAAAAAGGGAAGGGGTCCCACAATTCAAATGGTTTCATGCCCCTATAGCTGTCAAATGATCATATTAATAGAGAGAATCTGTCAAACCATTAGCCTTATATTGTTTTGTTTGTACATCATTTTCTCTAAACCAATAAACATTTATAGGTATCCAAATATATTGGAGTAATAAGTAAGTGAATAAACTATATAACTTTTTGTGAAATTCCATATCGGATGATTTCTGTTTTGACTTTTTTTCACTATGCTAAGTCTGGACATGATTTTGAGCATGTATACATTAGGTTTATAGCCATCACAATTATTGTGTTGCAGTCCACGTGCTTCCTGGTGCATATTTGTAATTAAATGCAAAATAAATAGATACAAAATAATCCTAATTTTGAGTGATTAGGGAATCTGAACTGATGTTAAAGGGATGTTGTACTGAAAAAATGTGTTCCCTCTTAACGTGTTTTCAGTGACTTGTAATACTAACTTCAAACTATTGCATATATGGGAAATTGCTCCTTTAGATTTATTTTTGTCTTTAAAATGGCTGATTTTGTTCATTGACACCAACCACCCATTGTTCTCAAGAACATGCCTGTTCAAATGGATTGAGTCTACTGGAAGAACAGACCCTGCTTATTTTATCACTCCATATACATAAAAGCCAGTATTTTAGGTACTGAAATTTTCATTATGGATGTCCGTTTCAGTGAGCAAAACCAGCTATTTAATTGCAAGAATAAACCTAAAGATCCAACATTCAATACATTTTAATACCATTCAGCTGGCAGAATATGTAATTGGGAACATGGCAAGTTAAATAATATGGCACCGGGTCTCTTTAATTTGTGGAAAAATAGTGTATTTTAAATATTTAGGAAACCATTATAGAAAATTACACAAAAAGTTACTTGTTTATTGCTATTTATATGATGGTGTATTGAAGTAGTTCTGTAAAGGTTGTGTTTTGTTTTTTTAAATAGCTCAGCAGTGAAAGGGTTAATGAGTGTAATTCCCCCCCCCCCCCTTTTGTCTCGCTTTGATGGTCATTTGGTACTATGCTTAGGTAATCATTTCATAGAATTTGGAATCAGTCCACATCCAAATTCCTAACAAGCAGCCAACCAGCAGTGCTGACTAAATGTAATCTGTAAACCTAATGCCAACCAAAAAAAAACCTTTTATTATTTATTTATTTTTTAAAGGAAAAAGTACATTGCCATAGAGATTTAAAATGATGTGTACACAGTTTCAAGTCTATCCAGCTTACAGCAAGTGGATTTGGCATTGCGGCTTCATTGGAACCATTCTAAAACCAGTTTGATGTGTGGCTTTAAATAGCAAACTATCTTCTTTAACACCCCACTTATTTCCCAGACTGCTCTGACCTATTCTAAATCTAATTTACCTCTCCTACTATATTAATTTCACAATTCAGAATATACTGTACATTATTCAACTTCTTCCTGGCAGTTTCATGTTAAAATGCTACCAAATCTTTTGACCAGCGTGTGTTACAGTAATAGAAATGTGTTAATACTAGTTATTGCTAAAACTATTATCTTCTAAGCCTAGGCACCATCAACTATTATCACTGAGCATATATGATTAAAATATAATTTTCACTTGTAAAGGGCTAGATTACAAGTGGAACGGAGGCGATAGCGCAGGGTGCGTCATCTTGCACTCTGTCTTGTGCAAAGAATAATGCATCTGATTTTACAAGTGGATGGTTAAAAAATGTAACCAAAGTATAATAATGTGGCCAAAACATTTTTAGCAAACCCCTTTTCTCCTACATTGGTGTGCCCGGTCCACGGCTTCATCCTTACTTGTGGGATATTCTCATTCCCTACAGGAAATGGCAAAGAGAGCACACAGCAAAGCTGTCCATATAGCCCCCCCTCTGGCTCCGCCCCCCAGTCATTCTCTTTGCCGCTCTGAACAGTTTGCAGGCTTATCTGCTTCAGGTATGATCAGTCACTTTTCTAACAAGACACAGTACTGCTAGAAGACTGTCAGTTTTCCCTTAGGGGATAGGTAAGCCATTTTCTTAGACTCAGTTACAGAATTAAGGCTTATATTTTGGGCTCTATGCTGGTTGACACTATTGTGGGCTAAATCGATTGATTTTTATCATATTTATTTGACATTTGGAGTGTTTGATAAACTTTGAAACACTTTTGGGGACGTTTATTTGCGCCTGGCAGTTGTTTAGACGCCTAATCTTGTCAGAAAGGCCCCTTCACTCTGGAATGCAGAGGGAGGAGGCCTCATTTTCGCGCCTCAGTTGCGCAGTTACTTCTCTAAGACAGTGCATACAGCTTCACGTGAGGAGGTCCAGTAGCTTAGAAAAGGACTCGGAGAGGCTTATTTCTGTTGTTAATAACCCCTAAGGAAGGTAAAAGCCGCAGCAAAGTCTGTGGCAGGGACTGTAGTGTGTTTTAACCGGTCAATTGGGATTATTAGCTCCGGTTTGGTCATTTAAGGGTTAAGAGACTTGAAATTTGGTGTGCAATACTTTTAAAGCATTAAGACACTGGGGTATAAATTTAATAAAGATCGGATATTTCCTTGATGTCTTTTCGATCATTCAGAAATAAAGTGTGCCCTTTTTATTATTTAAAGAGACAGTAACGGTTTTGTTTAAGATTGTTTTTATTGCATTAAAAACCTGCCTAAGTCTGTTTAACATGTCTGTACCTTCAGATAGCCTATGTTCTGTGTGTATGGAGGCCAAGGTGGTTCCCCCATTAAATGTATGTGCAAATTGTGCCATGGCGTCCAAACAAAGTAAGGACAGTACTGTCACATTTCATAATGTTGCCCAAGATGATTCTTTAAATGAAGGTAGTGGGGATAGTTCATCATCCTCTCCTTCTGTGTCAACACCAGCTTTGCCCGCGCAGGCGATACCTAGTACATCTAGCGCGCCAATGCTTGTTACTATGCAGCAATTAACAGCAGTAATGGATAATTCTCTAGCAGCTCTTTTATCCAAACTGCCAACATTTCCCAGAAAGCGTGATTGCTCAGTTTTAAATACAGAGGATGAGCAAGTAGGCGCTGACGATAATTTATCTGTTATACCCTCACATCAATCTGAGTTGGCAGTGAGGGAGGGTCTGTCCGAGGGAGAAATTTCTGATTCAGGTAAAGTTTCTCAGCAGGCAGAACCTGATATCGTGGCATTTAAATTTAAGCTAGAACATCTCCGCGCTCTGCTTACGGAGGTGCTAGCTACCCTTGATGATTGTGATACTTTGGTGATTCCAGAGAAGTTGTGCAAGATGGACAAATTCTTAGAGGTCCCAGTGCACGCTGACGCTTTTCCGATTCCCAAGAGGGTGGCGGACATAGTGACTAAGGAGTGGGAGAAGCCAGGCGTACCTTTTTGTTCCCCCTCCTATATTTAAGAAAATGTTCCCCATTGTCGACCCCAGAAGGGATGCATGGCAAACGGTCCCTAAGGTAGAGGGGGCAGTTTCAACATTAGCTAAGCGCACAACTATTCCTATAGAAGACAGTTGCGCTTTCAAAGATCCTATGGATAAAAAATTGGAAGGATTGCTTAAAAAGATTTTTGTTCAGCAAGGTTTCCTTCCTCAACCAATTTCGTGCATTATTCCTGTCACCACGGCAGCATCTTTTTGGTTCGATGAACTAGAAAATTTGCTCCAAAAGGAGACTCCATATGATGAGGTCATGGACAGAATTCACGCACTAAAGTTGGCTAATTCCTTTATTTTGGATGCCGCTTTTCAATTGGCTAAATTAGCGGCGAAAAATTCAGGTTTTGCAATAGTGGCGCGCAGGGCGCTTTGGCTAAAATCTTGGTCGGCAGATGTGTCGTCCAAAACAAAATTGCTTAATATTCCTTTCAAAGGTAAGACCCTTTTCGGGCCAGAATTGAAGGAGATTATTTCAGACATCACTGGGGGAAAGGGCCATGCCCTCCCACAGGATAGGTCTTTCAAGGCTAAGAATAAGTCTAATTTTCGTTCCTTTCGCAATTTCAGGAGCGGACCGGCTTCTAACTCTGCAGCCTCTAGACAAGAGGGTAACACTTCCCAGCCTAAACCAGCATGGGAACCAGCATGGGAACCATTGCAAGGCTGGAACAAGGGAAAACAGGCCAAGAAGCCTGCTGCTGCTACCAAGACAGCATGAAGGGGTAGCCCCCGATCCGGGACCGGATCTAGTAGGGGGCAGACTTTCTCTTTGCTCAGGCTTGGGCAAGAGATGTTCCGGACCCCTGGGCACTAGAAATTGTCTCTCAGGGGTATCTTCTAGAGTTCAATGAACTTCCTCCAAAGGGAAGGTTCCACATGTCTCGCTTATCTTTAGACCAGATAAAGAGACAGGCATTCTTACATTGCGTAGGAGACCTATTAAAGATGGGAGTGATACACCCAGTTCCAACAGCGGATCAAGGTCTGGGTTTTTACTCAAACCTGTTTGTAGTTCACAAAAAAGAAGAAACTTTCAGACCAATTCTGGATTTAAAAATTCTAAACAAATTCCTCAGAGTTCCATCATTCAAAATGGAAACCATTCGGACGATTTTACCAACGATCCAGGAGGGTCAATATATGACTACCGTGGACCTAAAGGATGCATACCTGCATATTCCTATCCACAAAGATCATCATCAGTTCCTGAGGTTCGCCTTTCTGGACAAATATTACCAGTTCGTGGCTCTTCCGTTCGATTTAGCCACTGCTCCCAGAATTTTCATAAAGGTGCTAGGATCCCTTCTAGCGGTCCTAAGGCCGAAGGGCATTGCAGTAGCACCTTACCTAGACAACATTCTAATTCAAGCGTCGTCCCTTCCCAAAGCAAGGGCTCATACAGACATTGTTTTAGCCTTTCTCAGATCTCACGGGTGGAAGGTGAACATAGAAAAGAGTTCCCTGTTTCCGTCCACAAGGGTTCCCTTTCTGGGAATAATAATAGACTCTGTAGAAATGAAGATTTTTCTGACAGAGGTCAGAAAGTTAAAGCTTCTAAACGCTTGTCGAGTTCTTCAATCTATTCCTCAGCCCTCCATAGCTCAGTGCATGGAGGTAATAGGACTAATGGTTGCGGCAATGGACGTGGTTCCTTTTGCTCGAATTCATTTAAGACCATTGCAACTGTGCATGCTCAAACAGTGGAATGGGGATTATGCAGACTTGTCTCCCCAGATTCAAATGGACCAGAAAACCAGAGACTCACTCCTCTGGTGGTTGTCTCAGGATCACCTGTCTCAGGGAATGAGTTTCCGCAGACCAGAGTGGATCATTGTCACGACCGACGCCTGTCTCTTAGGCTGGGGCGTGGTCTGGGACTCCCTGAAAGCTCAGGGTCTATGGTCTCGGGAAGAGTCTCTCCTCCCGATTAAACATTTTTTAACTGAGAGCGATATTCAATGCGCTCCTGGCTTGGCCTCAACTAGCGAAGGCCAAATTCATAAGATTTCAGTCGGACAACATGACGACTGTAGCGTACATCAATCATCAGGTAGGGACAAAGAGTTCCCTGGCGATGAGAGAGGTATCCAAGATCATCAAATGGGCGGAGGATCACTCCTGCCATCTATCTGCAATTCACATCCCAGGAGTAGACAACTGGGAGGCGGATTATTTGAGGCGTCAGACTTTCCATCCGGGGGAGTGGGAACTTCCCCCGGAGGTCTTTGCCCAGTTAATTTCAACTATGGGGCACTCCAGATGTGGATCTGATGGCGTCTCGTCAGAACTCCAAGGTTCCTCGCTACGGGCCCAGATCCAGGGATCCCAAGGCGACACTAGTGGATGCATTAGTGGCGCCTTGGTCGTTCAATCTAGCTTATGTGTTTCCACCGTTCCCTCTCCTTCCCAGGCTAGTAGCCAGGATCAAACAGGAGAAGGCTTCTGTGATTCTAATAGCTCCTGCATGGCCACGCAGGACTTGGTATGCAGACCTGGTGAATATGTCATCGGCTCCACCATGGAAGCTACCTTTGAGACAGGACCTTCTAGTTCAAGGTCCATTCGAACATCCAAATCTAGTTTCTCTGCAACTGACTGCTTGGAAATTGAACGCTTGATTCTATCTAAGCGTGGGTTTTCGGAATCTGTTATAGATACTCTGGTTCAGGCCAGAAAACCTGTGACCAGGAAAATTTACCATAAGATATGGCAAAAATATCTGTTCGTGCGAATCCAAGGGTTACTCATGGAGTAAAATTAGGATTCCTAGGATACTTTCCTTTCTCCAAGAGGGTTTGGATAAAGGTTTGTCAGTTAGTTCTCTAAAAGGACAGATATCTGCTCTGTCTGTCTTGTTGCACAAGCGTCTGGCAGCCGTGCCAGATGTACAAGCGTTTGTACAGGCGTTAGTTAGAATCAAGCCTGTCTACAGACCTATGACTCCTCCATGGAGTCTAAACTTAGTTCTTTCAGTTTTTCAAGGGGTTCCGTTTGAACCTTTTGCATTCCATAGATATTAAGTTACTATCTTGGAAAGTTCTGTTTCTGGTTGCTATTTCTTCTGCTAGAAGAGTTTCTGAATCGTCTGCTTTGCAGTGTACTTCACCCTATCTGGTATTCCATACAGATAAGGTAGCTTTACGTACCAAGCCTGGTTTTCTTCCAAAGGTGGTTTCCAACAGGAATATTAACCAGGAAATAGTTGTTCCTTCTCTGTGTCCGAATCCAGTTTCGAAGAAGGAACGTTTGTTACATAACCTAGATGTGGTTCATGCTTTAAAATTCTATTTAGAAGCAACAAAGGATTTCAGACAGACATCTTCCTTGTTTGTCGTCTATTCTGGTAAGAGGAGAGGTCAGAAAGCTACTGCTACCTCTCTTTCCTTTTGGCTAAAAAGCATCATCCGATTAGCTTATGAGATTGCCGGACGGCAGCCTCCTGAACGAATTACAGCTCACTCTACTAGAGCTGTGGCTTCCACATGGGCCTTCAAGAATGAGGCTTCTGTTGAACAGATCTGTAAGGCAGCGACTTGGTCTTCTCTGCATACATTTGCCAAATTTTACAAATTCGATACTTATGCTTCTTCGGAGGCTATTTTTGGGAGAAAGGTTTTGCAAGCTGTGGTGCCTTCCGTTTAGGTTACCTGACTTGTTCCCTCCCTTCATCCGTGTCCTAAAGCTTTGGTATTGGTTCCCACAAGTAAGGATGAAGCCGTGGACCGGACACACCAATGTAGGAGAAAACAGAATTTATGTTTACCTGATAAATTTCTTTCTCCTACGGTGTGTCCGGTCCACGGCCCGCCCTGGCTTTTAGTCAGGTTTAAATTTTGTTTTATTTTTCTGTACACTACAGTCACCACGGCACCTTATAGTTTCTCCTTTTTCTCCTAACCTTCGGTCGAATGACTGGGGGGCGGAGCCAGAGGGGGGGCTATATGGGCAGCTTTGCTGTGTGCTCTCTTTGCCATTTCCTGTAGGGAATGAGAATATCCCACAAGTAAGGATGAAGCCGTGGACCGGACACACCGTAGGAGAAAGAAATTTATCAGGTAAACATAAATTCTGTTTTATTTTCAATGGATAGTGCAAGGAGAGTTATCAGTGCTCATTGTGTTTACATTACAAGCAATGAATAAAGTGTTGGGCTTAAGCATGATCCAAAATAGCACAGTACAATTTAGAGCTTTTAAAGACCTGAAGTAAATGATTATCAATTTTTTTTATAACAAAACGCTTAAAAATGCTATTGAAATAAAGGCCCCCATTTATCAAGGTGTGTATGCAACTCTGGGGGCCGATCGCTGCAGGCTAGCTAGGAAGCAGCGGTCATCAGAGAGCAGCTTCCTAACCAGAACGCCAGCTATTAGCTGATGGATTAAATCACCCCGGGTACGTTCGCCCTAATGTCATTGACAACCTCTACTCGCGCCATTGCGCTAGCTGGAGCAGGGAACGGCATTGCACAAGCAAACGCTTGTGCAGTGTTAAATACGGTCAGCGGCTGCAATACGCTGCCCGCATTCTGTGATCCCGGACAGGTGAGCGAACACTGTCCGACTGTTGATAAACGACAGCCAAAAGTTTTAAGTTACTGTATATTTTATTTAATACATGTGGCCCTCGGTTTACACTTGTTCAAATTGCGCCGTTTCAGAATAACAAACTTTTCTCTTGTTAGGTGTATCCAGTCCACGGATCATCCATTACTTGTGGGATATTCTCCTTCCCAACAGGAAGCTGCAAGAGGATCACCCACAGCAGAGCTTTCTATATAGCCCCTCCCCTAAATGCCACTACCAGTCATTCTCTTGCAGCTCTCGACAAGATAGGAAGTAGCTAGAGAGATGTGGTGAATTTATGTAGTTTATCTTCAATCAAAAGTTTGTTATTTTCAAATGGTACCGGAGTTGTACTGTTTTAGCCTCAGGCAGAAAGTTGAAGAAGAGTCTGCCTGTGGTTTTTGATGATCTTAGCAGGTTGTAACTAAGATCCATTGCTGTTCTCACACATAACTGAAGAGATGAGGTAACTTCAGCTGGGGGAATGGCGTGCAGGGTTTCTAGAGAAATGAATATGCTAGAAAATGCTGTTAATACTGGATTTATTTAAGGTAAGCCTGATTACAGTGATTTAATAACGACTAGTATCATGCTTGCTGTAAAAGGTAATATTCTTATTACTTTCTCACATTACTGAAAATAACGTTTGCTGGAAGTGTTTAAACGTTTTTTTTCTACATATTGGTGATAAAACTTTACTGGGGCCCAGTTTTTTCCACATGGCTGACTAGATTTTACCTAGGGTTAGCTGTGAATACAGGTTGGGAGGGGCCTATTTTCGCGCCTAAATGCGCATTAGATTTTGCAATTTGAGACATCCAGTTTCCCTGAAGGAGTTCCCTGAACACTTAGGACCTCTACAAAGGGTTTTTGTGCCTTCAAAAGTCGTTGTATGGGAGGTAGGGCCACAGCAGAGCTGTGGTAGTTTGTTGTGACTGTTAAAAAACGTTTATATCGTTTTTTTTGATCCGGTTTTGAAACTAAGGGGTTAATCATCCATTTGCAAGTGGGTGCAATGCTCTGTTAGTCTATTATACACACTGTAAAAAATTCGTAAGATTTACTGCTTTTTATCACTGTTTTTCAATTTCTGACAAAATTTGTTTCTCTTAAAGGCACAGTACCGTTTTTATTTTTTGCTTGTTTACATTTATCAAAGTGTTTTCCAAGCTTGCTGGTCTCTTTGCTAGTCTGTTTAAACATGTCTGACATAGAGGAGACTCCTTGTTCATTATGTTTAGAAGCCATTGTGGAACCCCCTCTTAGAATGTGTACCAAATGTACTGATTTTACTTTAAGTTATAAAGATCATATTCTGTCTTTAAAAGATTTATCACCAGAGGAAACTGACAAGGGGGAAGTTATGCCGACTAACTCGCTCCACGTGTCAGAACCTTTGACTCCCGCTCAAGTGGCGCCAAGTACATCTAGCATGCCCATGGCGTTTACTTTACAAGACATGGCTGCAGTTATGGATCATACCCTTACAGTGGTATTGTCCAAACTACCAGGGTTACAAGGAAAGCGAGACAGCTCTGGGACTAGAAAAAATACAGAGCTCTCTGACGCTTTAGTAGCTATGTCTGATATCCCCTCACAATATGCAGAAGCTGAGGCAGGAGAGCTTCTTTCTGTGGGTGATTTTTTTGATTCAGGGAAGATGCTTCAACCTGATTCTGATATGTCTACATTTAAATTTAAGCTTGAACACCTCCGCGTGTTGCTCAGGGAGGTTTTAGCTACTCTGGATGACTGTGACACCATTATAGTGCCAGAGAAATTGTGTAGATTGGATAAATACTATGCAGTGCCTGTTTACACTGATGTTTTTCCAATACCTAAAAGGTTTTCAGAAATTATTACTAAGGAATGGGATAGACCAGGTGTACAGTTCTCTCCCCCTCCTATTTTTAAGAAAATGTTTCCAATAGATTCCCGCTACACGGGACTTATGGCAAACGGTCCCTAAGGTGGAGGGAGCAGTTTCTACCCTAGCTAAGCGTACAACTATTCCCGTCGAGGACAGTTGTGCTTTTCTAGATCCAATGGATAAAAAGTTAGAGGGTTACCTTAAGAAAATGTTTATTCAACAAGTTTTTATTCTCCAGCCTCTTGCATGCATTGCCCCGGTCACTGCTGCTGCGGCCTTCTGGTTTGAGTCTCTGGAAGAGGCCTTACAGGTAGAAACTCCATTGGATGATATACTTAACAAGCTTAGAGAGCTTAAGCTAGCCAATTCATTTGTTTCTGACGCCGTTGTTCATTTAACCAAACTAACGGCTAAGAACTCAGGTTTTGCTATACAGGCGCGTAGGGCGATATAGCTTAAATCCTGGTCAGCTGACGTTACTTCAAAGTCTAAGCTTCTCAACATTCCCTTCAAGGGGCAGACCCTATTCGGGCCTGGACTGAAGGAGATCATTTCTGATATTACTGGAGGAAAAGGTCATGCCCTTCCTCAGGATAGGTCTAATAAATTAAGGACCAAACAAACTAATTTTCGTGCCTTTCGAAACTTTAAGACGAGCGTGGCATCAACTCCCTCTTAAGCAAAACAAGAGGGAAATTTTGCCCAGTCCAAGCCGGTCTGGAGACCTAACCAGGCCTGGAACAAAGGTAAGCAGGCCAAGAAGCCTGCTGCTGCCTCTAAGACAGCATGAAGGATCAGCCCCCGATCCGGTAACGGATCTAGTAGGGGGCAGACTTTCTCTCTTCGCCCAGGCTTGGGCAAGAGATGTCCAGGATCCCTGGGCGTTGGAAATTGTGTCCCAGGGATATCTTCTGGACTTCAAAGCTTCTTCCCCAAAAGGAAGATCTCACCTCTCACAATTATCTGCAGCCCAGATAAAGAGAGAGCCATTCTTACATTGTGTTCAAGACCTCCTAGTTATGGGAGTGATCCACCCAGTTCCAAAGGAGGAACAGGGGCAAGGCTTCTATTCAAATCTCTTTGTGGTTCCCAAGAAAGAGGGAACCTTCAGACCAATCTTAGATCTCAAGATCCTAAACAAATTTCTCAGGGTCCCATCTTTCAAGATGGAGACTATTCGAACCATCCTACCTATGATCCAGGAGGGTCAATACATGACTACCGAGGATGCTTATCTTCACATTTCGATACACAAAGATCATCATCGGTTTCTCAGGTTCGCCTTCCTAGACAGGCCGCGGGGCATAGCAGTAGCCACTTACTTAGATGACATTCTGATACAGGCGTCAAATTTCCAAATTGCCAAGTCCCATACGGACATTGTTCTGGCATTCCTGAGGTCTCATGGGTGGAAAGTGAACGAAAAGAAGAGTTCTCTATCCCCTCTCACAAGAGTTTCCTTCTTGGGAACTCTGATAGATTCTGTAGAAATGAGGATTTACCTGACAGAGGACAGGTTGTCAAAACTTCTAAATTCCTGCCGTGTTCTTTATTATACTTCTCGCCCTTCGGTGGCTCAGTGTATGGAAGTAATCGGCTTAATGGTAGCGGCAATGGACATAGTTCTGTTTGCCCGCCTACATCTCAGACCGCTGCAACTCTGCATGCTCAGTCAGTGGAATGGGGATTACACAGATTTGTCCCCTCTACTAAATCTGGATCAAGAGACCAGGGATTCTCTTCTCTGGTGGCTATCTCGGGTCCATCTGTCCAAAGGTATGACCTTCCGCAGGCCAGATTGGACAATAGTAACAACAGATGCCAGCCTTCTGGGCTGGGGGGCAGTCTGGAACTCTCTGAAGGCTCAGGGGTCGTGGACTCAGGAGGAGGCACACCTTCCAATAAACATTCTGGAACTAAGAGCAATATTCAATGCTCTTCAGGCTTGGCCTCAGCTAGCGGCAGTGAGGTTCATCAGATTTCAGTCGGACAACATCACGACTGTAGCTTACATCAACCATCAAGGGGGAACAAGGAGTTCCCTAGCGATGTTGGAGGTTTCAAAGATAATTCAATGGGCAGAGATTCACTCTTGCCATCTATCAGCTATCCATATCCCAGGAGTAGGGAACTGGGAGGCAGATTTTCTAAGTCGACAGACATTTCATCCGGGGGAGTGGGAGCTCCATCCGGAGGTGTTTGCACAGTTGATTCAACGTTGGGGCAAACCAGAACTGGATCTCATGGCGTCTCGACAGGACGCCAAGCTTCCTTGTTACGGATCCAGGTCCAGGGATCCCAAGGCAACGCTGATAGATGCTCTAGCAGCGCCTTGGTCCTTCAACCTGGCTTATGTGTTTCCACCGTTTCCTCTGCTCCCTCGTCTGATTGCCAAGATCAAACAGGAGAGAGCATCGGTAATTTTGATAGCACCTGCGTGGCCACGCAGGACTTGGTATGCAGATCTGGTGGACATGTCATCCTTTCCACCTTGAACTCTGCCTCTGAGGCAGGACCTTCTACTTCAGGGTCCTTTCAACCATCCAAATCTAATTTCTCTGCGGCTGACTGCTTGGAGATTGAACGCTTGATTTTATCAAAACGTGGTTTCTCCGAGTCGGTCATTGATACCTTAATAAAGGCGCGAAAGCCTGTCACCAGGAAAATCTATCTTAAGATATGGTGTAAATATCTTCATTGGTGTGAATCCAAGGGTTACTCATGGAGTAATATCAGGATTCCTAGGATATTATCTTTTCTCCAAGAAGGATTGGAGAAGGGTTTGTCAGCTAGTTCCTTAAAAGGACAGATTTCTGCTCTGTCCTTTTGCACAAACGTCTGGCTGAGGTTCCAGACGTGCAGGCGTTTTGTCAGGCTTTAGTCAGAATCAAGCCTGTGTTTAAACCTGTTGCTCCGCCTTGGAGTTTAAATTTAGTTCTTAAGGTTCTTCAAGGGGTTCCGTTTGAACCTTTGCATTCCATAGATATTAAGCTCTTATCCTGGAAGGTTCTGTTTTTAGTAGCTATCTCCTCGGCTCGAAGAGTTTCGGAGTTATCTGCTTTACAATGTGTTTCCCCTTATCTCATTTTTCATGCAGATAAGGTAGTGTTACGTACCAAACCTGTTTTTTTACCTAAGGTGGTATCTAATAAAAATTTCAGGAGATTGTTGTACCGTCACTGTGTCCTAATCCTTCTTCAAAGAAGGAACATCTTTTTTACACAATCTTGACGTGGTTCGTGCTTTAAAGTTTTGTTTACAAGCTACTAAAGATTTTCGTCAAACATCTGCATTGTTTGTTGTCTACTCTGGAAAGAGGAGAGGCCAAAAGGCTTCGGCAACCTCTCTTTCTTTTTGGCTAAGGAGTATAATAAGCTTAGCTTATGAGACTGCTGGCCAGCAGCCTCCTGAAAGGATTACAGCTCATTCTACTAGAGCGGTAGCTTCCACATGGGCTTTTAAAAATGAGGCTTCTGTTGAACAGATTTGTAAGGCGGCGACTTGGTCTTCGCTTCATACTTTTTCAAAATTCAATAAATTTGATACTTTTGCTTCTTCGGAGGCTATTTTTGGGAGAAAGGTCTTGCAGGCAGTGGTGCCTTCCGTTTAAGCGCCTGCCTTGTCCCTCCCTTCATCCGTGTCCTATAGCTTTGGTATTGGTATCCCACAAGTAATGGATGATCCGTGGACTGGATACACCTTACAAGAGAAAACATAATTTATGCTTACCTGATAAATTTATTTCTCTTGTGGTGTATCCAGTCCACGGCCCGCCCTGTCATTTTAAGGCAGGTGTTTTTTATTTTTAAACTACAGTCACCACTGCACCCTATAGTTTCTCCTTTCTCTTGCTTGTCTTCGGTCGAATGACTGGTAGTGGCATTTAGGGGAGGAGCTATATAGACAGCTCTGCTGTGGGTGATCCTCTTGCAGCTTCCTGTTGGGAAGGAGAATATCCCACAAGTAATGCATGATCCGTGGACTGGATACACCACTGGAAAGCAAAGTGCACTAATTAAAATAGCCATAAACTGGGTTTCAATTTACAACAGTTTCGATTTACAACCATTCCTCCTGGAACCTAACCCTGCGTAAACTGAGGGCTTCCTGTATTTAGGAAACAAAGGTTTAATAATGAAAAAAGGCTTTGAAAGAATTAAACGAATAAGGTACATAACGGGCATGACTGGCAAGAGGTCAAAGGTGTGTGTGTGTGTGTGTGTGTGTGTGTATGTGTATATGTATGTATGTATGTATATACTGTGTGTGTGTGTGTATGTGTGTATATATATATATATATATATATATATATATATATATATATATATATATATATATATATATATATATATATATATATATATATATATATATATATATATAATGTATGTACCGTGCAAAAAAGGCAGCACTCACTGGTCATTTATAAATAAAATATAACTTTTAATGATACAAAAAGTTAAAATGTTAGGCATCGAAATGTTACGTTTTTCCCAACTGGCATCTTTTTCAAATGTCCCAAAAGATAAGTCCGAAGTGGTCACACAAGCTATGTGGTGTTCCCCATGAGAGCATGAAACTACTGGCTAAATGTGTTACATTTATATTAGTCATAGCTGACATCGAGGCTGTGTTCAGTTGTGAATAATCACTTGCAAATCTGATCAACTGGTTTCATTCCCACCCACAAGCATTGTACTCCATTGGGCTGTTGTTTGAGCAATTGCGTGGCTAATTTGCATATTTGTGGGAGTAATTTTTAACCGGAGTTATGTCCAATCATCTTGTGTTGTTTTCAGGCATCATCGTACACGCCCACTTGTCTCGGCCGTAAGCGAAACTTCCCCAATCAAAGGGCTGTTGACCTGTGACTCACGGAATGTGATGCTTCTGGCACAACGATGCCGTATATTTCACATAGGATGGTATCAAGTCAACTTCAACTGTCAGAATCAAAACTGCATGTTCATCTTGGCACCTGATATAAGGAACACTGTTCTGGGATGTAATACACATTCGGATATTGTAGTAGACAGATCAAATGTCCCACCTGTTGTGGGTACACCCTCGCATCTATTCAGAAGACAACTACTTATGCGAGAATATAAGGAAATGACAATAAGGTGTAATACACATTCGATCTTGATATAATCAGATTTCTCGAATGCCCCACTTGTTGCGGGTACATCCCCATTGGTTAAACAAAGGCTCCCATGCAAAGTTCACAATGAATGCTCAATAGAGCACACAATATAGTAGTGTAGCAGCAGCGTGTGGGGGGTGACTATATTAGATAGGTGACATCTGATAACACATGAGCCAGATAGCAAAGAAATAAAAAAGAAAAACGTGGAATGAAAAAGAAAAAGAAAAAAAGTTAAAAACATAGTAGAAGCTGGAACAATGAGCAAGTCCCAAATGTGTTCATTTTATGGTCCAATGGTGAAAACATTTTTCACATTTGTATTCCTTAACTGGTGGAACATTTTTTTCCAATGAACGGCCCAAAGTCCAATTTAATGTGTAGTCCTTTAGGGGAGACGGTGTCCAACATGTAGATCCATCTGGACTCCAGTCTTAGTAACATCTTGTTGCGGTCTTCCCCCCTTCTGGGTGTAGGTAGATGATCAATAATCATGCAGCGTAGACTAGAGATGCTATGTTTATGTATAGCAAAGTGTCTGGCAACTGGGAGATCTGATGTTCCATTCTTCAGTGCCTCCCTAATGGAGCATCTGTAAATCGCCATTCTATCTTTGAACGGGGTGGTCGTTTTCCCCACATAAACCAGAGAACAGGGGCAAATTAGGATATATATGACATATGAGCTGTTGCAATTCAGACGGTAACGAATGGTATATCTTTTATTCTTGTGTGGATGCTGAAAAGAATCTCCAACTTGCATAGAATTACAGTTAACACAATCACCACATTTGTAGCAACCATTTTTTCGAGATTTTAACCACGTATCACCTTGATGGGAACTTTTGGGGTCATTTCTTACAAGTAGATCCCTGATGCTCCTCGCCCGTCTGTAAACCACTCTTGGAGTGTTTGTTTTCCAGGATGCTAGACTCTTGTCAGTCTCAAGTAAATCCCATCTGTTGTGAATGGAATCCCTTATGGTCCCATGTGATGGAGAGAATGTGGTAATGAAATTTAACTTTTCTTCAGTCATGTTTTTTCTTTCTTTGTTTTTTAAGAGCAAGTCTTGATTACACTTGAGAAGTTTCTGTCTTGCCATATTAATATCCTTTTTGTCATATTGCCTTTCCTCCAATTTCATACACATAGCATCAAGTTGTTCCCTGCAGATTTCTGATTCGGAATTATTCCTGGGAACGAAACCAGTTGATCAGATTTGCGATTATTCACAACTGAACACAGCCTCGATGTCAGCTATGACTAATATAAATGTAACACATTTAGCCAGTAGTTTCATGCTCTCATGGGGAACACCACATAGCTGGTGTGACCACTTTGGACTTATCTTTTGGGACATTTGAAAAAGATGCCAGTTTGGCATCGAAACGTCATGTTTTCTCTTGTAAGATGTATCGAGTCCACAGATTCAACCATACTTATGGGATATTCTCCTTCCCAACAGGAAGTGGCAGAGAGAGCACCCACAGCAGAGCTGTCCATATAGCTCCTCTCTTAGCTTCACCCCCCAGTCATTCTCTCTGCCTGCTTAACTGCTAGGAAGGGCAAAGGGAGTGTGGTGACAAAAATGTTATTTTTTATTTTCTCAAGCAAAAGTTTGTTATTTTAAATGGTACCGGTGTGTACTATTTACTCTCTGGCAGAAAAGGGATGAAAATTTCTGCAAGGAGGATGATGATCTTAGCATTTTGTAACTAAGATCCACTGCTGTTCTCACAAGGGCTGAAGAGTACAGGAAAACTTCAGTTGGGGGAACAGTTTGCAGGCTAAACTGCATTAAGGTATGTTCAGTCTATTTTTTTTCTAGACAGACTGTGTTATTTCTAGAAAAGGCTGGCAATATCCCCATGAGGGAAAGGTAAGCTGTATTCAGTAAAAGAGGAATCCAAGCTTGCATAAAGGGCTCATAGTTACTGGTGACACTAATAGGAAAAAACTTTTTGGTTTAATTACAAATATAACATTTTTTGAGGGACTTTAAGGGGTCTTTGTGGCTTGTTTAAGGGTTATTAACCCACATGGCTAGTTTAAGAAACACTCTGTGGTGTTTCTTTTAGGCCCCATAACATTGAGTGAGGTGGGAGGGGCCTATTTTCAGTTGCATTATTTACCTCAGAAGCATCCAGCTACTTCTCCAGAGATTCCTGCTGTATTTGAGGGCTGTAAAGAGTTTTTTCCCCCCCACAAATCGTTCCTAAAGGGCAGGTAGGCGCCACAGCAGAGCTGTGGCAAGGTGCTTAACGTTATTTTACCGGTTTTGAAGTTTTTTCAATCTGTTTTTTACATTAAGGGGTTAATTGTTTATTTGCATAGTGGTGCAAAGTTACTAAGGCTTTATGATGCTACTGTAAAACTTTCGTTTTGTTTACTGCTTTTTTACACTGTTTTGCAGAGTTTGTGCAGCTTTTTTTCTCTTAAAGGCACAGTACCGTTTTTGTTTAAAGTATTATTTTCTTTGATTAAAGTGTTTTCCAAGCTTGTTTGTTTCATTACTAGCCTGTTTAACATGTCTGACACCAAGGAAAATCCTTGTTCTATGTGTTTAGAAGCCATTGTGGAACCCCCTCATAGAATGTGTCCCACTTGCACTAATATGTCTATAAATTATAAAGAGCATATTTTAGCACTTAAAAATATTGCAATAGATGATTCTCAGTAAATGAGGGTTTAGCATCTAGCTCTCCCCAAGTGTCACAACCAGTAACGCCCGCACAAGCGACGCCAAGTACCTCTAATGTGTCAAATTCATTTACTTTACAAGACATGGCCATAGTTATGAATAAAACCCTCACAGAGGTTTTCTCTAAACTGCCTTGTTTACAAGGAAAGCGTGACAGCTCTGGGTTAAGAACAAATGCTGAGCCATCTGACGCTTTAGTAGCCGTATCCGATATACCCTCACAATGTTCTGAAGTAGGGGTAAGGGATTTGTTATCTGAGGGAGAGATTTCTGATTCAGGAAAGACTTTCCCTCAGACAGATTCTGATATGACGGCCTTTAAATTTAAGCTTGAACACCTCCGCTTATTGCTCAAGGAGGTATTAGCTACTCTAGGCGATTGTGACCCTATAGTGGTCCCAGAGAAATTGTGTAAAATGGACAGATACTTAGAGGTTCCTGTTTACACTGTTTTTCCAGTCCCTAAGAGGATTGTGACTATTGTTACTAAGGAGTGGGATAGACCAGGTATTCCGTTCGCTCCCCCTCCTGTTTTTAAGAAAATGTTTCCCATATCTGACACCATACAGGACTCGTGGCAGACTGTTCCTAAGGTGGAGGGAGCTATTTCTACTCTTGCTAAGCGTACAACTTTACCTATGGAAGACAGTTGTGCTTTCAAAGATCCTATGGATAAAAAATTAGAGGGGCTCCTAAAGAAAATGTTTGTTCATCAAGGTTTTCTTCTCCAACCTATTGCATGCATTGTTCCTGTAACTACTGCACCTGCTTTCTGGTTTGAGGCTCTAGAAGAGGCTCTCCAGGTGGAGACTCAATTAGAGGATATTATGGATAGAATTAAAGGGATACTAAACCCAATTTTTTTATTTCATGATTCAGATAGAGCATGAGATTTTAGGCAACTTTCTAATTTACTCCTATTACCAATTTTTCTTTGTTTTCTTTGAAAAAGCAGTACTGTAAGCTTTAGAGCCAGCCTATTTTTTGTTCAGTACCTGGGTAGCACTTGCTGATTTGTGGCTAAATGTAGCAAACCAATTAGCAAGCGCTATCCAGGTGCTGATCTAAAAATGGGCCGGCTCCTAACCATTCATTACTGCTTTTTCAAATCAAGATAACATGAGAACAAAGAAAAATTGATAATAGGAGTAAATTAGAAAGTTGCTTAAAATTGCATGCTCTATATGAATGATGAAAGAAAAAAATTGGGGTTAGTATCCCTTTAAGGCCCTTAAATTGGCTAATTCTTTCATTACAGATTCCGCTTTCCAAATGGCTAAATTAGCGGCAAAGAATTCAGGTTTTGCCATTTTAGCACGCCGGGCGTTATGGCTTAAAGGGACAGTATACACTCATTTTCATATAACTGCATGTTATAGACACTACTATAAAAGAATAAGATCCACAGATACTGATATAAAAATCCAGTATAAAACTGTTTAAAAACTTACTTAGAAGGCCCTTTACACAAACAGGAGCAAGCTGGAGAAGGTAGCTGACCGTATTCACATAAAACTTTGGGGCTTGGTTAGGAGTCAGAAAATCAGAGCAATGTTATTTAAAAATAAGCAAAACTATACATTTAAAAAAAAAAAAAACCTTTATGGGCTATATAAATAGATCATCTACAAAACATTTATGCAAAGAAAAAAGGAGTGTATAATGTCCCTTTAAGTCCTGGTCTGCTGATGTGTCATCAAAATCGAAGTTGTTGAACATCCCTTTCAAAGGAAAGACCCTATTCCGGCCTACAATGAAAGAAATGATTTCAGACATTACTGGAGGGAAAGGCCATGCCCTCCCTCAGGATAAAACAAATAAGATGAGGACCAAACAAAATAATTTTCGTTCCTTTCGGAACTTTAAAGGTCCTGCTTCAGCTTCCCCTTCAGCAAAGCAAGAGGGGAATTCTGTCCAATCCAAGTCAGTCTGGAGACCTAACCAGGCTTGGAACAAAGGTAAACAGGCCAAGAAGCCTGCTGCTGCCTCTAAGACAGCATGAAGGGGCAGCCCTCAATCCGGGACCGGATCTAGTAGGGGGCAGACTCTCTCTCTTCGCTCAGGCTTGGGCAAGAGATGTTCACGATTCCTGGGCTTTAGAAATTGTGTCCCAAGGATATCTTCTGTTCTTCAAAGACTCCCCCCCCCCCCCCCAAGGGGGAGATTTCACATTTCTCAATTGTCTGCAAACCAGACAAAGAGAGAGGCGTTCTTACGCTGTGTAGAAGACCTACATACCATGGAAGTGATCCTCCCAGTTCCAAGAGCGGAACAAGGGCTAGGTTTTTACTCCAACCTGTTTGTGGTTCCCAAAGAAGAGGGAACTTTCAGACGGATCTTGGATCTCAAAATTCTAAACAAATTCCTCAGAGTACCATCTTTCAGGATGGAGACTATTCGGACTATTCTTCCTCTGATCCAGGAGGGTCAATATATGACTACCGTGGATTTAAAGGATGCGTATCTACACATCCCTATTCACAGAGATCATCATCAATTCCTCAGATTCGCCTTTCTGGACAGGCATTACCAGTTTGTGACCCTTCCTTTCGGGTTGGCCACGGCTCCCAGAATTTTCACAAAGGTGCTAGGGTCCCTTTTGGTGGTTCTAAGACCGCGGGGTATAGCAGTGGCGCCTTATCTAGACGACATCTTAATTCAGGCGTCGACTTTCCAGCTAGCCAAGTCTCACACGGACATCGTGTTGGCTTTTCTGAGATCTCACGGATGGAAGGTGAACATAAAAAAGAGTTCTCTCGTCCCTCTCACAAGAGTTTCCTTCCTAGGGACTCTGATAGACTCGGTAGAAATGAAAATATTTCTGACGGAGGTCAAAAAATCAAAACTTTTAATCCCTTGCCGAGCTCTTCATTCCATTCCTCGGCCATCAGTGACTCAGTGTATGGAGGTAATCGGACTCATGGTAGCGGCAATGGACATAGTTCCTTATGCCCGCCTACACCTCAGACCACTGCAACTATGCATGCTCAAACAGTGGAATGGGGATTATGCAGATTTATCTCCTCAACTGCATCTGGACCAAGAGACCAGAGATTCTCTTCTCTGGTGGTTGTCTCAGGACCACCTGTCTCAGGGAATGTGTTTCCGCAGGCCAGATTGGCTCATAGTAACGACAGATGCTAGGCTGGGGTGCAGTCTGGAAATCCCTGAAAGCACAGGGCTTATGGTCTCGGGAGGAATCTCTCCTCCCGATTAACATTCTAGAACTGAGAGCAATATTCAATGTGCTTCAGGCATGGCCTCAGCTAGCTGCGGACAAATTCATCAGATTTCAGTCGGACAACATCACGACTGTAGCCTATATCAATCATCAAGGAGGAACACAGAGTTCTCTAGCGATGATGGAGGTAACCAAAATAATCCGATGGGCGGAGGATCACTCTTGCCATCTCTCAGCAATCCATATCCCTGGGGTAGAGAACTGGGAGGCGGATTTCCTAAGTCATCAGACTTTTCATCCGGGGGAGTGGGAGCTCCATCCGGAGGTATTTGCCCAGCTGACTCAGCTATGGGGCACACCAGAATTGGATCTGATGGCGTCCCGACAGAACACCAAACTTCCTTGTTACGGGTCCAGGTCCCGGGATCCCCAGGCGGTACTGATAGATGCTCTAGCAGTGCCCTGGTCCTTCAATCTGGCTTATGTATTTCCACCATTTCCTCTCCTCCCACGTCTGGTTGCCAGAATCAAGCAGGAGAGAGCTTCGGTGATTCTGATAGCGCCTGCGTGGCCACGCAGGACTTTGTATGCAGACCTGGTGGACATGTCATCTGTTCCATCGTGGACTCTGCCAATGAGGCAGGACCTTCTAATCCAAGGTCCATTCAAGCATCCAAATCTAATTTCTCTGCGTCTGACTGCTTGGAGATTGAACGCCTGATTCTATCAAAGTGTGGTTTCTCTGAGTCGGTCATTGATACCCTGATTCAGGCTAGAAAGCCTGTCACCAGGAAAATCTATCATAGGATTTGGCGCAGATATCTTTGTTGGTGTGAATCCAAGGGTTATTCATGGAGTAAGATTAGGATTCCTAGAATTTTGTCCTTTCTCCAAGAAGGATTGGAGAAGGGATTATCAGCTAGTTCCTTAAAAGGACAAATATCTGCTTTGTCTATTCTTTTACACAAACGTCTGGCAGATGTCCCAGACGTTCAAGCGTTCAGTCAGGCCTTGGTCAGGATCAAGCCTGTATTTAAACCTGTTGCTCCACCATGGAGCCTAAACTTGGTTCTTAATGTTCTTCAAGGGGTTCCGTTTGAACCTATGCATTCCATAGATATTAAGCTTCTATCTTGGAAAGTTTTGTTTTTAGTAGCTATCTCTTCGGCTCGAAGAGTTTTTGAGTTATCTGCTTTACAGTGTGACTCACCTTACCTTGTTTTCCATGCAGATAAGGTGGTTTTGCGTACCAAACCTGGGTTTCTTCCTAAGATTGTTTCTAATAGGAATATCAATCAGGAGATTGTTGTTCCTTCTCTGTGTCCTAATCCATCATCAAAGAAGGAACGTCTGTTGCACAATCTTGATGTGGTTCGTGATTTAAAGTTCTACTTACAAGCAACTAAAGATTTCCGTCAAACATCTTCATTGTTTGTTGTTTATTCTGGTAAACGGAGAGGTCAAAAGGCTACGGCTACCTCTCTTTCCTTTTGGCTGAAAAGCATAATCCGTTTGGCTTATGAGACTGCTGGCCAGCAGCCTCCTGAAATAATTGCTGCTCATTCTACTAGAGCAGTGGCTTCCACATGGGATTTTAAAAATTAGGCTTCTGTTGAACAGATTTGTAAGGCGGCGACTTGGTCTTCGCTTCATACTTTTTCCAAATTTTCCAAATTCGATACTTTTGCTTCTTCTGAGACTATTTTTGGGAGAAAGGTTTTACAAGCAGTGGTGCCTTCCGTTTAGGGTACCTGCCTTGTCCCTCCCTTCATCCGTGTCCTAAAGCTTTGGTATTGGTATCCCACACGTATGGATGAATCCGTGGACTCGATACATCTTACAAGAGAAAACAGAATTTATGCTTACCTGATAAATTTCTTTCTCTTGTGATCTATCTAGTCCACGGCCCGCCCTGTCTAAGACAGGAAGTATATTTTTAATTTAAAAACTTCAGTCACCACTACACCCTATAGTTTCTCCTTTTTCTTCCTAGCCTTCGGTCGAATGACTGGGGGGCGGAGCTAAGGGAGGAGCTCTTTGCCACTTCCTGTAGGGAAGGAGAATATCCCACAAGTTTGGATGAATCCGTGGACTCGATACATCACAAGAGAAAGAAATTTATCAGGTAAGCATAAATTCTGTTTTTTCTAACTTTGACCCCCAAAATCTGTTACACATCTACAACCACCAAAAAACACCCATGCTAAATAGTTTTAAATTTTGTCCTGAGTTTAGAAATACCTAATGTTTACATGTTATTTGCTTTTTTTGCAAGTTATAGGGCAATAAATACAAGTAGCACTTTGCTATTTCCAAACAACTTTTTTTCAAAATTAGCGCTAGTTACATTGGAACACTGATATCTTTCAGGAATCCCTGAATATCCCTTGACATGTATATATATTTTTTTTAGAAGACATCCCAAAGTTTTGATCTAGACCCATTTTGGTATATTTCATGCCACCATTTCACCGCCAAATGTGTTCAAATAAAAAAATCGTTCACTTTTTCACAAACTTTAGGTTTCTCACTGAAATTATTTATAAACAGCTTGTGTAATTATGGCACACATGGTTGTAAATGCTTCTCTGGGATCCCCTTTGTTCAGAAATAGCAGACATATATGGCTTTGGCATTGCTTTTTGGTAATTAGAAGGCCGCTAAATTCCACTACGCATCACACGTGTATTATGTCTAGCAGTGAAGGGGTTAATTAGGTAGCTTGTAGGGAGCTTGCAGGGTTAATTTAAGCTTTAGTGTAGAGATCAGCCTCCCATCTGACACATCCCACCCCCTGATCCCTCCCAAACAGCTGTCTTCCCTCCCCCACCTCACAATTGTCCCCGAAATCTTAAGTACTGGCAGAAAGTCTGCCAGTACTAAAATAAGATATCTCTTAATTTTTTTTTATTTACATATGCTGCTGTGTAGGATTCCCCCTCCCAAACAACTCTCTAACCCTCCTCCTCTACCTTATTGGGAGCCATCTTGGGTACTGGCAGCTATCTGCCAGTACCCAGTTTACAAATTTTTTTTTTTTATTTATTTATTTTTCTGTAGTGTAGCTTTCCCCCAGATGCCTTAGATTCTTTTTATATGAATTCCCTCCCCCCTCTCTCCCACTTTTCTCACAATTTTTCTGTAGTGTAGCGGTTCCCACCCTCTCCGCCCGCCCACCGGGCACGCATGACTCCGCCCCCTCTTAATCCAGGAACTAGGGATGCACCGAAATTTCGGCCGCAGAAAGTTTCGGCCGAAAATGGCATTTTTGGCTATTTCGGTTTTCTTTTTTTTAGCCTGTTATTTTCGGTAAAATTATTGTGTAGCATGTTTCAAATTTGATGCTAGCCTAGAGCTGATATTTAATTTTATTACTTGACTTACTGTTCTGCATATAATTAGTTTTCTAGGACTATACTTTATTTGGATAATTAGTAAAAAAAAACTGTTAAATATGATTCTGTTACATAGAACTAAATGAAGAATAATACAGTATATTGATATTTATAATTGTTTTAAGTAGGGATGGACCAAAATTTTGGTCGCAGAAACATTTTGGCCGAAAATGGAATTATTGTTTGCCTATTTTTTTGGGGGTTTTTCTTGGTAAAATTATTGTGTAGCTTATTATTGTTTTAAGATATTTTTGTCCAATTTTAGTGTGTTACTTTCAATAAAAGTGTGGGATTTTTTTATTGGCTCTAATTATGCAAAAAAAACCTAAAAAAATTAATTTGAAAAAAATACATTTTCGGTTTTCGGCCAAGTGCATCCCGGATTTTCGGATTCGGTTTCGGTCCAGAATTTCCATTTCGGTGCATCACTACTGGCAGGAACCCATCGATGGCCCCCCACCTGCCTCCCACATCGGCTCCCACCCACCAACAATTGCGGCCATCGATGTCCGGTGCAGAGAGGGCCACAGAGTGACTCTCTCTGCATCGGATGGGTAAAAAAACTTTATTGCAGGATGCCTCGATATCGAGGCATCACTGCAATAACCGGAAAGCGGCTGTAAGCACTCAGGATCGCTTCCACCGCTTTCTAAGACCGACGACGTATGCCGTACGTCCTCGGTCGTTAACTGTATTTCTCTTGTTAAGTGTATCCAGTCCACGGATCATCCATTACTTATGGGATATATTCTCCTTCCCAACAGGAAGTTGCAAGAGTCCACCCACAGCAAAGCTGCTATATAGCTCCTCCCCTAACTGCCATTCCCAGTCATTCTCTTGCAAGTCTCAACATAGATAGGAGGTCGTGAGAGTCTGTGGTTTTTTATACTTAGTTTATTTCTTCAATCAAAAGTTTGTTATTTTTAAATGGCACCGGAGTGTGCTGTTTATCTCAGGCAGTATTTGGAAGAAGAATCTGCCTGCGTTTTTTCTATGATCTTAGCAGACGTAACTAAGATCCAGTTGCTGTTCTCACACATTCTGAGGAGTAAGGTACTTCAGAGGGGGAATGGCGTGCAGGTTTTCCTGCAAATAAGGTATGTGCAGTAAAATATTTTTCTAAGGAATGGAATTGACTAAGAAAATACTGCTGATACCGAAGTAATGTAAGTACAGCCTTTAAATGCAGTGAAAGCGACTGGTACCAGGCTGATTGATAGAGATATATGCTAAGGTATGTGCAGTAATATATTTTTCTAAGGAATGGAATTGACTAAGAAAATACTGCTGATACCGAAGTAATGTAAGTAAAGCCTTAAATGCAGTGATAGCGACTGGATCAGGCTTATTAATACACATACATACTCTTATAAGAATGTGTTTTAAAACGTTTGCTGGCATGTTTAATCGTTTTTTAACATATGTTTGGTGATAAAACTTATTGGGGCCTAATTTTTCCACATGGCTGGCTTAAATTTTGCATAGAAACAGTTATAGGGAAGGTAATCCACAGCTCAGCTGTGGCAGTTTTGTTGTGTCTGTTTAAAAAAAAATGTCGTTTTTTTTTTTTTAAATCTGTTTTTTGCATTAAGGGGTTAATCATCCATTTGCAAGTGGGTGCAATGCTCTGTTAACTTATTACATGTACTGTAAAAATTTCGTTTGATTTACTGCCTTTTTTCACTGTTTTTCAAATTTTGACAAAATTTGTTTCTCTTAAAGGCACAGTAACGTTTGTTATATTTGCTTGTTAACTTGATTTAAAGTGTTTTCCAAGCTTACTAGTCTCTTTATTAGTTCTAACATGTCTAACATAGAGGAGGCTCTGTGTTTATTATGTTTAAAGCCATGGTGGAACCCCATTTTAGAATGTGTACCAGATGTACTGATTTCATGTTAAACAATAAAGATCATTTTTTGTATTTAAAAACATTATCACCAGAGGATTCTGTCGAGGGGGAAGTTATGCCGACTAACTCTCCCCACGTGTCAGACCCTTTGACTCCCGCTTTAGGGACTCACGCTCAAATGGCGCCAAGTACATCAAGGGCACCCATAGCGTTTATTTTACCAGAGGATTCTGTCGAGGGGGAAGTTATGCCGACTAACTCTCCCCACGTGTCAGACCCTTTGACTCCCGCTCCAGGGACTCACGCTCAAATGGCACCAAGTATATCAATGGCGCCCATAGCGTTTATTTTACAAGACATGGCAAAGGTTGTGTATAATACACTGGCAGCAGTATTAGTCAGACTACCTGAAATTAAAGGAAAGCAAAACAGCTCTGGGGGTAGATACAGAGCATACAGACGCTTTAAGAACCATGTCTGATACTACCTCACAATATGCTTAGTCTGTGGGTGATATTTGTGACTCAGGGAAGATGATTTAACCTGATTCTGATATTTCTACATTTAAAATTTATGCTTGAGAACCTCCACTTGTTGCTCAGGGAGGCTTTAGCTGCTCTGAATGAATGTGTACAATTGCAGTGCCAGAGAAATTGTGTAGACTGGATAAATAATATGCAGTTCCGGTGTGTACTTATGTTTTTCCAATACCTAAAGAGGTTTACTAAAATTTTTCATAAGGAATGGGATAGACCAGGTGTGCCGTTCTCTTCCCCTCCTATTTTTTAGAAGAATGTTTTCTAATAGTTGCCACCACACGGGACTTATGGCAGACAGTTCCTAAGGTGGAGAGAAGAGTTTCTACTCTAGCTAAGCGTACCACTACCTCTGGCGAGGACTGTTGTGCTTTTTTAGATCCAATGGATAAAAAATGTTTATTCAACAAGGTTTTATCCTTCAGCCCCTTGCACGCATTGCTCCTGTCACTGCTGCTGCGGCGTTCTGGTTTGAGTCTCTTGATGAGGCTTTACAGGCTCCATTGGATGAATATATTTGACAAGCTTAGAGCACTTAAGCTAGCCAATTCCTTTGTTTTCTGATGCCTTTGTTCCTTTGACTAGACTAACGGCTAAGAATTCTGTGTTTTACTATACTGGCGCGCAGAGCGCTATGGCTTATATCATGGTCAGCTGTCGTGACTTTAATAAATAAGCTACTTAACTTCCCTTCAAGGGGCAGACCCTATTCAGGCCTAGTTTGAAGGAGATTATTACTTATATCACTGGAGGAAAAGATCATGCCCTTCCTCAGGACAGGTCCAAATCAAGGGACAAAAAAGGCCTAATTTTCGTGCCTTTCGAAAATTCAAGGCAGGTGTGGCATCAACTTCCTCTAAGGCAAAATAAGAGGGAACTTTTGCTCAGTCCAAGGCAGTCTGGAGACAACCGGAGCTGGAACAAAGATAAGCAGGTCAAGGAGCCTGCTGCTGCCTCTAAAACAGCATGAGGAACGGACCCCTATCTGGTAACGGATCCTATAGGGGGCAGACTTCATTCTTCGCCCAGGCGTGGGCAAGAGATGCCCAGGATCCCTGGGCATTGGAAATTATACCCCAGAGATATCTTCTGGATTTCAAAGCTTTCCCCCCCAAAAAAGGGGAGTTTTTGCCTTTCACATTTATCTGCAAACCAGATAAAGAAAGAGACATTCTTGCATTGTGTACGTGACCCATTCAGTTCCAATAGAGGAACAGGGACACAGTTTTCCTCAAATCGGTTTGTGGTTCCCAAGGAAAGGAAACCTTCAGACCTATTTTGGATCTAAAAGATCTTAAACAAATGTGACAGACCCTTCTGTCAGGACTGAAAGTGTTAACTTTATTTTCTAACCACAAGTGGCTGGCTCCAGCTACAATCTAATTAATGCTTAGCATTCTATTGTTTGATCACCTCCAGAGAGAAAGTGATAAGAAGAGTCAAGAGTGTCTTGTGGTTGAAGTGTTTAAGTAATATAATCCTATTGTATCATGTCAAGGGCGCTTCTCCCTTTTATCTAATGTACAACATTCTTTCAACCCCCATCTGAGGGGGGGGTCAAAAACCTGTATAAATCTGTGTGCTGCCTTCAAATAAAGTTGTCATTCTGTTTTAAACCTGAAACTGGCTGGGTTGTGAATTGCTGATTGTCTATGCAGGACATTGTTCATCTGGGGTTAACCCTTGGTACACAGTTGGTACCGTAACATTGGTGGCAAGCGACGGAATGAACCTTATCGCCCAGAAGAGCAACTACACAAGCCAGTAACCTCAGGAAGAGGGGGATTATTACAATACTGACTAAGATGGAAAGAGTACCAGGGACAGAAGGAACCAATGGGCCCAGCATAGCAGACAGAACCCCCGCAGAAGCAAGCTTTGATCGGGCGGTTAAAATAAGACTGGCATATTATGGCCCCAACCCATCTGCAGAAATTATCGACCGGGTCATAGCAGCTGTGGAGGCCAACCTACTTCGCCAAAGCGGCGCTGCAGCAAACCCAGTGGAAAAGAGAAAAGTAAATTTTGCAGCTTTTAAAAACTTCCTGGAAACAGAAGGAGAGATTGATGGGTACCTTGCGGATTTTGAGAGGCAATGTGCACTACACAAGGTACCCGCAGAGGACTGGGTCATGATATTATCCGGAAAATTATCCGGCCGGGCCAGTGAGGCTTTTCGGGCCATTCCAGATGAGGAAGTCAGGGATTATAATACTGTAAAAGAGGCTCTGCTCTCCAGGTATGCGGTTACACCGGAGGCATACCGGAGACGGTTCAGAGACACTGTTAAATTGGCTGGTGATTCCTACCTTGAGTGGGCATGTAAGGTGCACCGCACAGCAGCTCACTGGATAGCGGGGTGCCAAGCCGTATCTGGGGAAGAGGTGCTGCAGCTATTCCTGTTGGAACATTGCTTCGACAAGTTACCCGCAGGAGTTCGAGAGTGGGTTCGGGACCGTAAACCCTCCACCCTGCATGAAGCTGCTCGCCTGGCAGATGAGTATACGGATGCCCGCAAACTGGACCCTGCTACCACTAAGCCCCCTGCCAGAGTGGAGTACAGACCCCCAGTCACCCCAGCAGCTGCCAGTTACCAACCCCCGGCGCACCGCTATACCACACGGCCTCTGGCCACGAACTACCCTCAGAGAGCCCGGTTCAATTCGCGGGGCTACTCACAACCTATTCGGTGCTTTGGATGTAAGCAACTAGGGCACAAAAGACCAGAGTGTCCCCTAAATGCAGCGAACCAAGCACAGTCCTGGAGAAGACCTGCCGGCGGAATCACACGTAACCCTCAGCCTGCGGCCCGCTACGTAGAGGCGCAAGAATGCTGGGGCATACTACATGAGGCAGACCTTGTGCAAGCTGCCCACCGGAATAACCGGCAACTGGTTAAAGTGAATGGGAAGGAGGTCAGTGGTCTACGGGATACTGGTGCTACCATGACCTTGCTTCGAAAGAACTTGGTGTCTGAGAAACAGCACACAGGAGACACTGTGGCTGTGAGGGTAGCAGGGGGCACTGTGTTCCGCCTACCTGTTGCCAGGGTGCATTTGGATTGGGGAGGGGGCGCTAGACCTGTGAATGTGGGGGTCATGAAGGATTTACCAGCTGATGTTCTCCTTGGAAATACCTTGGTCCCCCTTGTTTCTGCCTATGCTCCCATGGGTCCCGCTGATGTTAACCCTGTGACTACCCGTGCTCAGATCCGTGCAGCAGAGACTGACCCCCCTGCTGCTAAGCCCCAGGACGCTGAGCTCAGTAAATCTCTATCCGCTATTGATACGTGGAAGTCCCGTTACAATGCGCTGATGAAGGAGAAGAGTCACGTAGAGGATGAAATGGTCACGTTAAATAATCATGTAACAGTGCTAGCGGGAGAGAAAAGGAGTGCAGAGGAAAAAGCACGTTTAGAACAGGAATCTCTGCTAGACAAGCTGCACCGACAGACTGCAGAAAACACCAGCTTGAGAGTGGAACATGAAACATTAAGGACAAACTTAGTGACACTGGAGGAGAAGCTGACGCTGGCTCATAGGGAGGTGCAGCAACTCAAGGGCACCCTATGTCAGTATGAAGGGATTGTGGATACCTATAAAGAGCAGGTACAAAAACCACGTAAAGAAGCCGATGATATTTTGAAGGACTGTTTAGCCCTAGTCGGGGCACTGAAGAGGTTGAACCCTTATTTATACAGACAGGGATTCTCTCTCATAACGGGAATACAGATGGATTGTCCCAGCAAACTGACATGCCTACCACCTCCTAGTCCGGTCATCCCCAGGTTGACCCGCAAAAGGGTCAAGCCGGGTCTGCCGGAGTGTTCCACAAGGGGGGAGCTATGTGACAGACCCTTCTGTCAGGACTGAAAGTGTTAACTTTATTTTCTAACCACAAGTGGCTGGCTCCAGCTACAATCTAATTAATGCTTAGCATTCTATTGTTTGATCACCTCCAGAGAGAAAGTGATAAGAAGAGTCAAGAGTGTCTTGTGGTTGAAGTGTTTAAGTAATATAATCCTATTGTATCATGTCAAGGGCGCTTCTCCCTTTTATCTAATGTACAACATTCTTTCAACCCCCATCTGAGGGGGGGGTCAAAAACCTGTATAAATCTGTGTGCTGCCTTCAAATAAAGTTGTCATTCTGTTTTAAACCTGAAACTGGCTGGGTTGTGAATTGCTGATTGTCTATGCAGGACATTGTTCATCTGGGGTTAACCCTTGGTACACAGTTGGTACCGTAACAACAAATTCTTTAGAATTCTATCATTTAAGATGGAAACTATTCGTACCATCTTAACTATGATCCAGGAGAGTCAATAGAGGACTACAATGGATTTGAAGGATGCTTATCCTCACATTACGATGCATAAAGATCACCATCGGTTTTTCAAGTTTGCCTTTCTAGACAGGCATTACCAGTTTGTAGCTCTTTCCTTTGGGTTAACTACAGCCCCTAGAATCTTTATGGAGGTTCTGGGGTCACTTTGGCGGTCCTTAGGCCGCGGGGCATAGAAGTGGCCCCTTATTTAGACAACATCCTGATACAGGCGTCAAACATCCAAGTTGCCAAGTCTCATACGGACGTAGTACTGGCATTTCTGAGATCGCATGGGTGGAAAGTGAACAAGGAAAGAGTTCTCTATCCCCAATATCAAGGGTTTCCCTCCTAGGGATTCTGATAGATTTTGTAAAAATTAAAATTTACCTGACGGAGTCCAGGTTGTCAAAGTTTCTAAATTTCTGCCGTGTTCTTCATTCCATCCGCGCCCTTTGGTGGCTCAGTACATGAATGTAATCGGCTTAATGGTAGCGGCAAGGGACATAGTACCGTTTGCACGCCTACATTTCAGACCACTGCAACTATGCATGCTCAGCCAGAGGAACAGGGATTACACAGATTTGTTCTCCTGTTAAATCCGGACCAAGAAACCAGAGATTCTCTTCTCTGGTGACTATCTCGGGTCCATCTGTCCAAGGGTATGACCTTCCGCAGGTCAGATGGGACAATTGTTACAACAGATGCCAGCCTTTTAGGTTGGGATACAGTCTGGAACTCCCTGAAGGCTCAGGGATAGTGGACTCAGGAGGAGACCCTCCTTCTAATGAATATTCTGGAACTGGGAGCGATATTCCATGCTCTTCAGACTTGGCCTCAGTTAGCAACTCTGAGGTACATCATATTTCAGTCGGACAATATCACGACTGTGGCTTACATCAACCATCAAGGGGGAACAGAAGTCTTAAAATAATTCACTGGACAGAGACTCACTCTTGTCTAAAAGCTATCCCTATCCCAGGTGTTGAGAACTGGGAGGCAGATTTTCTAAGTCGTCAGACTTTTCATCCGGGGGAGTGGGAATTCCCTCCGGAGGGGTTTGCACAAGATCAAGCAGGAGAGTGCTTTGGTGCTTTTGACAGCGCCTGCGTGGCCACGCAGGACCTGGTATGCAGATCTGGTGGACATGTCATCCTTTCCACCACGGTCTCTGCTTCTGAGACAGGACCCTCTACCTCAGGGTCTTTTCAACCATCTAAATATAACTAATCTGAGATGGACTGCCTGGAGACAGAACGCTTGATGTTATCAAAGCATGGCTTCTCCGAGTCAGTAATTGATACCTTAATACAGACATAAAAGCCTGTCTCTAGGAAAATTTAACATAAGATATGGTGTAAATATCTTATTGTTATGAATCCAAGGGTTACTCATGGAGTAAAGTCTGGATTCCCAGGATATTATCTTTTCTCCAAGATGATTTTGAGAAAAGGGTTGTCAGCTAGTTCTTTAAAAGGACAGATTTCTACTCTGTCTATTCTTTTGCACAAGCGTCTGGCAGGTATTCTAGACGTTCAGGCATTTGGTCAGGCTTTGGTTAGAACCAAGCCTGTGGTTAAAAATGTTGCTCCGCCATGGAGCTTAAAGCTGGTTCTTAAGGTTCTTCAAGGAGTTCCATTTGAACCTTTTCATTCCATAGATATCAAACTTCTATCTTGGAAAGTTCCTTTTTGGTAGCTATTTCCTCAGCTCATAGAGTCTCCGAGTTATCTGCGTTGCAATGTGATTCTCCTTATCTGGTTCTCCGTACGGATAAGGTAGTCCTGTGTACCAACCTGGGTTTTTACCTAAGGTGGTATCTAACAAGAATATCACTCAAGAGATTGTTGTTCCATTCTTGTATCCTAATCCTTCTTCAAAGAAGGAACGTCTATTACACAATTTGGACGTGGTTCGTGTTTTAAAGTTTTACTTACAAGCTACTACAGATTTTCATCAAACATTCACCTTGTTTGTTGTCTATTCTGGACAGAGGAGAGGTCAAAGGACTTCAGCAACCTCTCTGTCTTTTTGGTTAAAAAGCATAATTCATTTAGCTTATGAGACTGCTGGACAGCAGCCTCCTGAAGGGATTACAGCTCATTCTACTAGAGCTGTGGTTTTCACTTGGGCCTTTTTTAAATGTGGCTTCTGTTGAACAGATTACAAGACGGAGTCTTGGTCTGCGTTTCATACTTTTTCAAATTTAACAAATTTGATACCTTGCTTCTTCGGAGGCTATTTTTGGGAGAAAGGGTTTTTTACAGGCAGTGGTAACTTCCGTTTAAGTACCTGCCTTGTCCCTCCCATCATCCGTGTACTTTAGCTTTGGTATTGGTATCCCATAAGTAATGGATGATCCGTGGACTGGATACACTTAACAAGAGAAAACATAATTTATGCTTACCTGATAAATTTATTTCTCTTGTAGTGTATCCAGTCCACGGCCCGCCCTGTCACTTTAAGGCAGGTAATTTTTCCATTAAACTACAGTCACCACTGCACCCTATGGTTTTCCTTTCTCTGCATGTTTTCGGTCGAATGACTGGTAATGGCAGTTAGGGGAGGAGCTATATAGCAGCTTTGCTGTGGGTGGACTCTTGCAACTTCCTGTTGGGAAGGAGAATATATCCCATAAGTAATGGATGATCCGTGGACTGGATACACTACAAGAGAAATACATTTATCAGGTAAGCATAAATTATGTTTTTTTTTTTTTTGAGGGCATACGTCGTCGGTCCTTAAATACTCCCATATATTTTTATTAGTAAAAAGCTTGTACAAAGAGCTCTACAATGAAAATTTGACTATGAAAAATAAGGAGATAAGAGTGGAAAAGTAAGGTCCAGAATTTTTGTTGTTTAAAAAGATAGATAATCCCTTTATTACATATTCCCCAGTTTTGCATAACCAATACTGTTATATTATTATACTTGTATCTAAGCCTCTGCAAACTGCCCGCTTATTTCAGTTTTTTTGACAGGCATGCATTTTAGCCAATCAGTGCCCTCTCATAAGTAACTCCACGGCTTGAGCACAATTTTATCTATCTGGCACACATGAACTAAAACCCTCTAGCTGTGAAAAACTGTCAAATGCATTAAGGTAAGAGGCAGCCTTCAATGTCTTTGAAATTGGCATATGAGCCTACCTAGGTTTAGCTTTCAACAAAGAATACCAAGAGAACAAAGCAAATTTGATATTAAAAGTAAGCTGGAAAGTTGTTTAAAATTGCATTATGAAAGTTTAATTTTGACTTGACTGTCCCTGTAAATAAATGTAGTATTTGAGCATTAAACACCACCATTAAGCACTCTTTGCATCTGCAAGTTTGTGTTTTATATAGTGTACTGTAATGTCAACTAGAAGTCAGGGTGTGACGAAAGGTCAAAGTGTAACACAATCTGCAGTAACACAATCTCTACTGAATGACCTTTGCAAAGTGTATATACTTGGACCTAAAGGACAGATGCCTGCTTCTTACCAGAGTTTGGCTCCAGTACACTTTATATATTTTTTTTCTCTTTGAACACTTTAGATGTATTGTTTTTGTTAAGATTCCCAGATTATCCTAATCAATGGTGTGTACCATTTTGAGGGCTGCTCAAATGTTCAGTTTTTTAAAGTAACTATGTAGACATTAAGGCATACAGCCACATTATAATTTCATTAAAGGGACATTCTAGTCAAAACTAAACTTTCATGATTCAGATAGGGCATATCATTTTAAACAACTTTCCAATTTACTTTTATCATCAAATTTGCTTTGTTCCCTTAGTATTATTTGTTGAAAGCTAAACCTAGGTAGATTCAAACTGATTTCTTAGCTGTTAAAGGCTGCCTCTTATCTCAGTGCATATTGACAGTTTCATGTATACCATATAGATAACATTGCGCTCACTCATGTGGAGTTATTTATTAGTCTGCACTGATTGGCTAAAATTCAAGTTTGTCAAAAACGCTGAGATAAGGGGGCAGTTTGCAGAGGCTTAGATACAAGGTAATCACAGAGTTGAAAAGTGCATTAATATAACCGTGTTGGATATACAAAACTGGGGAATGGGTAATAAAGGTATTATCTATCTTTTTAAACAATAAAACCTTTTCATGTAGACTGTCCCTTTTAAATTCCTTTACTTATTTATTTCCACTGTCACTTCACCAGAATGAAGATACAGAAATCTATTACCTTTTGTATTCATTTTTATGTATTACCCCTAATATAAATAATGTTTATACACTTTGGTTTAGGATTCAGCATTTGGTATTTAAGAGTATGGGACAATACATGTCTTAAAATTAAAGTTATTAAGTTTAATTAGTTACATCACTTGTTTAGTCTACAAAAAATATATACATTTTGCAAAAGTCATGCAAGTTATTGTATACATCAAACAAAGCTTACCTTATATGATGTATTAACCTTGAATTAATCTAGGCTTGTCAACATTAGTCATCAAGAGCAAAATATTTGTTTCTAAGGATCTGAGCAATACATGAACCCCTAGTAACAACATCTCACTAATTAGAAAGCTCATGTTCTTATTGGTTTTGTATGTAACACAATGAATGTCCTCAAAGATGGATACACTAGAACATTCTTTAGGTGTTTGTGAGAAGGGTGCTCAGACTGATTTGAGGCCCAGATTTCCCCTTAAAGAGCTACTTTTTGGACAGAGGGATATCTTTGGCGTATGGGAAGTGGCACAAGAACACCCTATGGGAGTTAGTCAAAGGCCTGCCACAGGTGTTGCACTGACTAGTCCCTAGCCTCCTGTTGGCTCTATGTTATACTCTGTATATTTAGATCCTCTGCTGTCACATGTACAGCACTGGATTGGATATCTACTAGAAGCAGTTATTGCTGTTTATGGTAAGCCCAGTAGTGTAGGTGCCTTTCAGGTAAGTGTGGGGTTTCTAAGTTATATTTGTGTATGAACTGTAGGCACCTATGTAAGCCTGTAGGCTATTAGTAGGTACTCATAGATATATCTTAGCCTGGGGACAATTATATAAATTATTTTCTTTCCTAAGATATGGTGAGTCCACAACATCATCAATTACTGTTGGGAATATCACTCCTGGCCAGCAGGAGGAGGCAAAAAGTACCACATCCAAACTGTTAACTATCACTTCCCTTCCCACAAACCCCAGTCATTCTTTTTGCCTTCAGTGCAAGGAGGAGGTGAAGTTTTAGTGTCTGAAGAAGATTGGATTTATTTCACTTCAATCAAGAGTTTATTATTTTGAAAGCCAGAGTAGGTTTACTCTGACCTTTTCCTCTCAAGAGTGGGTTTAGCCGTACTCCACGTTAGGCTCTTCAGTAGGGCAGTGGTGGCTTTAAAGCAGTTAGGAACTTGTAAGGTGGTCCTTGCTGCGTTTTCCTAACACTATGCTGCCCTAGTACAGAAAGTCAGAATAGGTTTATTCTGATCTTCCTTTTTTTTTTTTTTTCTACACGCCTATGTGAGGTGTGGCATCCTCTCACGCCGAGTAAGCTATCCTCCTGCCAGAAGGCTAGATGCAGGTAAGTGCCTTTGTGTCTTCTAGGGTGGAGATTGAGCACTTTATCAGTTAGCTGCAATATCTTTGGGACTCAGTATATCCTTAGTAAGGATGTCATTAAGGGCAGGGTGCAAGCACGTTATTTGTATGTGAGAGACTGATCATTCCTCCTCATTTCATTATTTGGAATTTTAAGGAGTTAACCTGTCTTATTCTATGTTTAGCATTTATAGGCTCTTGTTTCTTACGATGCTTAGATTTCCTTGCTTAGAAAATGCTTAGAAAATGGAGCGTGTTTCATTTTCAGCAGTATGCTGCACTCCTTTTCTCTTCTGCTGCTGCAGACAGGAGAAACGTGCCGTGAGCGATGTGTTACATCGGAGCGGAATACTCTAGCCAATGCCATTATTTTATGTGGGATGTAGGGTCAATTTAGGCGCTGCCTTTATTTTTGTGACCTGTTTAACTTAGTTAAACGTTTTCCGGATAGAGGCGTTCCGTTATTAGGATTTGCTCGCCTTCGTCTCAGAGGGTAGGTGACTCCGCCTCTTTTAATGAGGTTCGGAAGGGCGCCATTTGGTGTACTTTATCCATCTCAGAACGGAACGGCAGTTATGAGTGCGGATGTGATATATCTTGATGGAGTTAGCATAGTTGTTACTATTTCGCAAAGTGATTTATATAAAACAACTTTTAAAGGCTTTTTTATTGGGAATAAATCTTTAATAAAATTGAACATTTTGTCTCTGTGTATCATTGCTTACAAACCTTAAGAGTTTTTAGTTGGGTTTAAGCAATTGTCTGATTTTGGGTCTTGTTCCTGTAGATAATTGTCTAGTACATAATACGGCAATCAAGATAATTTAAAAGTGACAGCACAATTTTTTTTATACTTTTATATTTGTGCTTATGACTCTGCTCACGGAGTTAAAACTGTTCATGGGGTTAGAGCTCTGCTCCCATGTTATGTCAGATATTGTCTCATATTATGTCTCTCAGGATGATACTGTTAGGCATTGCCACAGTTTCTCCTTAATGTACCTAGCCTTATGGCGTCACATACAGTGCCCTGCGTTTTTCCTCTCAGTCTCCTGGAGGAGCTTATTTGCTTGCAGAATTAATTTTGCTCAGGTATCTTCTGCGATCTCTGCGGCATTATCTGCCTTCCCTATGCTAATGGGAACTAGCAAGAGGAATATTAGAGATTCAGATAGTAAGGTTTCTGTACCTCCTACTGCTATGCTGGTTGCCTTCCTCATAGATCTGATGAGGAGAATACTTCAGTAGCCCCTGAGAATGAAATCTCATATTCGGTCAGTTTAATTCCTTCATCTGATACTGAAGTAGTATCCTTCAGTTTTAAGCTTGTACACTTCGTGTATGGTTAAAGGAGGTTTTGGCTACCTTGGAGCGACTCCGATTCGTGTGTCGTTATCAACCCTAGAATCTAGTAAACTTTTTAAGTACTCGGATTCCTCTGTGTAAGTTTTTCCTGTTCCAGACCATGCTAGGAAATTTTTCACAGGAATGGGAGGTCAGGGATTCCTTTTTTCCCGTCTCCTGTCTTTAAAAAGATATTTCCTGTCGCTGTCTTCATTAGATATCAGGACACACAGTGCCTAAAGTGGTAGGGTCTTCTACTCTGGCTAAGAGAACTACGATTCCTAGAGAGAATAGCTGTTCTTTTTTTAGGATCAATGGAATAAGTTGGACTTACATGGAAGTTTGAATTGCCACTGAGTCATGTGTGGCATCTTATTGGTGCGATGCCTTGTCTGATTCCAGTTTGGTAGAGACTCCTTTGGAGAAGATCCAGTACAGTATTAAGGCTCTTAAGCTAGACAATTCTTTTAATTCTGATGATACCATGCAAGTGTTTCAGCCGGGAACCAAGATATCTGGCTTCACTGTGTTAGCCCACGGGGCGTTGTGAACAGGATATTTTTCCCAAGTCCAAGTTTCTGATGCTTCCGTACAAGGGTAAGACCTTGTTTGGTCCTGATCTGACAAGAATAGTTCTGATATTCCGGGTGGAAAAGGTTCTTTCCTACCTCAAGACAAGATGAATAGACCTAAAGGAGTTTGCCCCCAATCTGGGATCGACCCAATTAGGGGGTTGAATCTCTCTGTTGGTCTTCAAACATTGATACGAGATGTCCCAGATAGGCTGTGGACATAGTATCTCAGGGTTACTACATAGTAGTCATTCCTTACCCCCCTGAGGTAAGTTACACCTCTCAATTTTATCTGCAGGCAGATACCAGTGAGGTTTTTTTGTAGTGCGTTTGGGACTTCTCTTCCCTTTGAGTGATAGTTCAAATTCCTGTAGGGAACTGGGTCTAGGATTTTATCATTCCTGTTTGTGGTTTCCGAAAAATCCTATGGTAGACCTAAAGTGTCTCACCTAGTTGTCTCAGGGTACCATTATTGAAATGGAAACCAGTGGTTCCATTCTTCCTTTGGTCTAGGAGGGGCAGTTTATGGTAACCATAGACCTGGAGGACGCATATTTTCAAGTTCCTGATTTTTGCCTTTGTGTCAAATCACTTTCAGTTTGTGGCTCTTCCTTTTGCTTTGCCATGGCTCTCAGAGGGGGCTATATTGGCAGTGTTCAGATTCCAGGGAGTTGCTGTGGTGCCCTTCCTGGACATCATAATGGTTCAGGCGCCATCTTTTCAACAAGCAAACTCTCATACGGAGATCTTGTTGTCGTTTTTTTTTTTTTTTTTTTTTTTTTCTTTCCCACAGATGGAAGTGAATCTGAAAATGAGTTCCCTTGTTCCAGCTACAGGGGTAGTGTCTTAGGGACCATATTAGTTTCCCTATCTCTGAAAATATTTTTGACAGAGGTCAGAAAATAGAGGATTCTTTCCTCTTGCCTCTTTCGGCACTCTGTTTGGTCCTTCAGTAGCTAAATGTAGGGAGGTAATTTGTCTAATGGCTGCTTCATTGGACATCATTCCTTTGCTGGATTCCATCTGAGAGTCTGCTGTTATGCATGTTCAGATAGTGGACCGGGAATCTTGTCGCTCTGTCTTGGAGGATAGATCTAGATCTGTCGACATGAGATTCTTCCCTGTGGATCAGAGAGAGGATTTAGTGGTAGAGCCCTCGCTTAGCTTGCGTGAGGTAGCGGGATCGTTGCCTGCACTCTCCAGAATCTTTGTGTTGTCTCAGGGGTATCCGTCTCAGGGCACATGCTTCCAGAGACCTTCCTGAGTAATATGGACTTCGGAGGAGTCTACTCTCCCCATAACCATTTTGGAGTTGAAAGCGATCTACAATGCTCTGATGACTTGGCCTCAGTTGTTTTAACCGTTTTTTCAGGTTCTAGTTGAACAATTTCTTCTCAGTGGTTTACATTAACCACCTGGGAGGAACCTGGGGTTCCTTTGCCATGATTGGCGTGGATTGTTCGTTGTGCGGAAGCTCACATTCATTGTTTATCCACTATTCACATTTCAGGAGTGAATACCGGAAGCGGACTTCTTGAGCAGTCAGATTTTTCATCCCGGGGAGTGGGCGCTTCTCTCGGAGGTGTTCTCCAGGTTAACCCTCAAATGGGGGGTGCTGGAGTTGGAGATGGCAGTATGCCAAGTTTTCAAGCTATGTAAAAGGTCAAGAGATCAGCAGGCTGCTCTGTTAAATACCCTGGTGTTTCCTTGGGATTTCAGTCTGATATCCCTGTTCATCAGTTGCTCTCCTCCCACAAGTCATTGCTTGTACCAGATGGGAATGAGCATCTGTGTTTTTAATAGTTCCTGCATAGTTTTGCAGGATCTGATATACAGATCTAGCGAAGATGTATTTCTTCCACCTTGGTGGTTGTTCCTGAGGAAGGACCTTCTAATTCAGGGTCCATTCATTCATCCAACTTTCCATTTTTCTGAAGCTTTCTGCTTGGAGATTAAATGCTTAGTTCTGTCTAAGTGTAGTTTTTCTGAATCGGTCATTGAGACCATGATTCCGGCCTGCAAGCCTGTTACTGGTAACTTTTACCATAAGGTATGGCGTAAAATTCTCTGATTGGTGTGTATCCCAGGACTACTCTTGGAAGTAGGGTCAGGATTCCTAGGGGTTTTGCCCTTTCACCGGGAAAGGTCTGGAGGACGGTCTGTCAGTCAGTTCTCTGAAGGATCAGATTTCTGCATTATTTTTTTTTACACAAGTGTCTGACGGATGTGCCAGACGTGTAATCTTTTTGTCAGACCCTTGTTAGTATTAATTAATGCTGTAGCTCCTCTTGGAGCTTTAGCCTTGGTTTTAAGGTTTTGCAGCAGGCTCAGTTTGAGCCATAGAATTCCATAGATTTTAAAGATAATTATCTTTGGAAGTTTTCTTTTTTTTGCTATATCTTCTGCTCAGAGAGTTTAGGTACTCTCGGCTTTGCAGTGTGATTCGCTTTATCTTATTTTTTATAAGGCGATTATCTATCCTAAGTGGAACTATTGTTTGGGAATTTGTTGTTCCCTCTCTGTGTCCTCATTCTTATCTCTTGAGGAACGTGTGTGCAAAATTGGATGTTGTGCGTGCTTAATATTTTTTCTTCTGTTTTTCTTTGTTTTCTCTGTAACAGAAAGCTACTGCTACTTCTCTTTTTTTTCTCTGGTTGAGAAATTTAATTTGTTTGCTTTTCAAGACTGCAGGGCTGCAGTCTCCTGAGAGAGTTTTATAGCTCATTATACGAGGGCCATCTCTTCTTCTTGGACCTTCACAGATGAAGCTTCTGTGGATCGGTTTGGCAAGGCTGCAACTTGGTCTTCTTTGCATACTTTTGCCAAATTTGATCAATTTGAGGTTTTTGCCTCGGACAAGGTTTCTTTTGGAGGAAAAGTTCTTCAAGCGGTGGTGCCTTCTGTTTAGGTCTGCCTGTCTTGTCCCTCCCTAGTCATATGTGTCCTCTAGCTTGGGTATTTGTTCCCAACAGTAATTGATGATGTTGTGGACTCACCATATCTTAGGAAAGAAAACAAAATGTATGCTTACCTGATAAATTTCTTTCTTTCCGGATATGGTGAGTCCACGACCCCACCCTTTTTATTTAGACAGTCGAATGACTGGGGTTTGTGGGAAGGGAAGTGATACTTAAAGGACCAGTCAACACAGTAGATTTGCATAATAAACAAATGCAATATAACAAGACAATGCAATAGCACTTAGTCTGAACTTCAAATGAGTAGTAGATTTTTTTTCTGACAATTTTAAAAGTTATATCTTTTTCCACTCCCCCTGTACCATCAGCCATTCACAAATGCATACACACTTATTCTTGCACATGCTCAGTAGGAGCTGGTGACTCAAAACGTTTAAATATAAAAAGACTGTGCATATTTAGTTAATGGAAGTAAATTGGAAAGTTGTTAAAAATGGCATGCTCTATCTGAATAATGAAAGTTTAATTTTGATTTAGTGTCCCTTTAACAGTTTGGCTGTGGTGCTCTTTGCCTCCTCCTGCTGGCCAGGAGTGATATTCCCAACAGTAATTGATGATGTCGTGGACTCACCATATCCGGAAAGAAAGAAATTTATCAGGTAAGCATAAATAAGGTTTGGGTATATAGGTATCTTATTTCACTCGTATTTTAGGCCTTAAGGTGCGCTAAGTATATTTTAGCACGTGTCGACTTTTTTCTTTTGTGCTTCATTTTTGATTAACACGCGTCAGCTTGTTTTGCATGCGTCGGAGTGTTAGCGAATCATGTTTCCTTGTGCACCAGGATTTTTTTTCCCCTGCGCTTTCTGATTAGCAGGCATCAGCTTATGATGGTGTTTTTTTTTTTTTTTTTTTTTTTGCACCAGTAGTTAGTGTGCATTGGCTTATGTGCGTGTCAGATTTTGTTTGCACATTTAACTCTTACGCTTGTGGTGCCTGCAACTGTAGGTGCGCTATTTGACGTCTTTGCGTTGGGTTATTTAGCACTCAGATTTTCGCTCACTTGTCGATGTGCGCATCGGATGCTCAGACACTCGTCTGGTTAGTGCTCATTTATTGTATATGGGTACTAAACGCTCATGAAATTTGCTTAAGCCTCTGGTGAGAGGGTACAATTTCATTGCTTCCAAGAGCTGCTTTATTTAGGTATAAGGTTAGTTTATTTACCCTTACTATTATTGCCATGTTTAAATTGTTGTATGTTTATTTGATTTTCTCATTGCCTGCCTATTTATATTAGTAATAAAGCATACTGATTCTGTCCCCACTTCTATTTATTACTTGTACCCCAGAAGCCAGATCATCTGAACACTTTCCTACACATTTTGGAAACTATTCCTAAAGTGGATGGGGCTATGTCTACTTTTTTTTTGCAAGCAGGTTAGGCCTGAAATTTCTATCGCTTGTGTTGCCGCAGCCTCTACCCTTTGGTGTAAGGGTTTATCTGAGCAACTTTCTGAGGATTCAAATTGTGAAGTTTTCTAATCAATTGAAACTCTTAGAAACAGATAATGCTTTAATTTGCGATTCTGTTGCTGATGTTATTAAGATCAATGTTAAGAATAGAACTAGAATACTTTGACTTGAAGGGCCTTATTGTTGAAATCATGGTGTGCTGTGGTTTCTAAATCTAGACTTCTATCTCTCTTCCTTATAAAGGAAAAGTATTGTTTGGGTCGGATTTGGATGACATTATTTCTAAGGTTACTTGGGGACAAAGGTGCCTTTCTCCCTCAGGACTAGAAGCCTATGGGTAAATCCAGGGCTTCTTACTATTTTCATTCCTTTTGTCAGATCAAGGCCTCACAGAGAATGGTTTCTTCTGTCTCATTTTCCAAGGAATCCTATAAAGGCAAGACCTTTTTTTTTTTTTTTTTTTTTTTTTTTTTGTCGGTTTCAGATCTGGAATCTATGGGTATAATAGTTCTAGTTCCGGAATTGGAACAGGGTCAGGGTTTCTAACTAAACCATTATTCCAAAGAAGGAAGGGCTTACAGACTGTTCTGGATTTGAAAACTTTAAATAAGTTTCTAAGGGTTCCTTTTTTCAAGATGGAAACCATTTGAACTATGCTTCCTCTTGTACAACAGGGACAATTCATGTCCTCCATATATCTGAAGGATGCCTTTCTTCATTTAAATATATACACAGGGTTCATCATCAATTTTTAAGATTTGCCTTTCTAGACAAGCAAGTTCAGTTTGTTGCTCTTCATTTTTTGTCTGGCTACTGCTCCCAGAATCTTTACAAAGGTTCTAGGGACTCTTATCTGTCTCCATTTATATTTAGCAGTATCTCATACCAACAAACTTTAGTTGATTCTTCAAGAGCATGGTTGAGTTCTTTGTTCCCTAAGTCAAGGATTACTTTTCTGGGTGTAATAATCAACTCGGTCTCCATGAATCTGTCTTTAACAGAACCAAGAAGAATGAATTTACTCTCAGCTTGTGCAATTCTTCAGTCTGTTCCTTCTCCTTCTGTAGCTCTTTGTATGGAAGATTTAGGTCTGATGATAGCAACCTCAAGTGCAGTTCAATTTGCTTGATTTCACATAAGGCCTCTGCAGCTTTGTATGTTTCATCAGTGGTGCAGGGATTACACTCAAAGTATCCTTTGGATGCCAAAACAAGGCAATCCCTTTCCTGGTGGATCATTCATCAGTCCATTGTTCTGGGGGCATCTTTTGTATGCCTAAATTGGACTGTGATCTCAACAGATGCCAGTCTTTCAGGTTGGGGTGCAGTCTTGGGGTCCCAGAGACCACAGGGAGTTTGGGTTCTTCAGGAAGAAAAGTTGTTTATTTTGGAGCTCCGTGCAATTTTTCTCTCTTTCTCTCCTTTCTTTTTTTCTCTCTGCAATTATTGTATATTTGCAATTCATATTCAAGGGGTGAGCAATAGGGAAGCAGACTTTATCAGCTGCCAACCCCTTCAACCAGGGGAATGTTCTCTTCATCTGGAAGTCTTCAGTCAGATTGTAGACCTGTGGAGTCGTCTGGAAGTAGATCTGAGGCCCATAAACCTGTGAGACAGGGAAAATTTATTACAAGGTGTATGGAACATGGTTTCAGTTGGCACTCTTTTTTAGAATTCTTCAATTTCTTGAAGAATAAAAGTTTACCCGCTAGTACCTTAAAGGGTCAGAGTTCTGTCCTTTCTGTCTTGTTTTACAAGAAAATTGCTAAATTTCCTGATACTCAGATTTTTTTTTGTTCAGGCCTTAGGGTTAATCCCACAAGTAAACCAATTTCTCCTCTTTGGAGTCTTAATTTGGTTTTAAAGGGATAGTAAACACCAAAAATGTTGTTCTTTAAAAAGATAGGTAATCCCTTTTATTTACTATTCCCCAGGTTTACATAACCAACACTGTTATAGAAATATATACTTTTTACCTCTGTAAATACCTTGTATCTAAGCTTCTGCAGACTGCCTCCTTATCTCAGATCTTTTGACAGACTGGCATTTCAGGCAATTAGTGCTGACTCTTAAATAACTCCACGTGCATGAGCACAAGGTTATTTATATGAAACACATGAACTAACACCCTCTAGCTGTGAAACACTGTCAAATGCATTCAAATAAGAGGTGGCCTTCAAGGGCTTAAAAATTAGCTTATGAGCCTCCTAGGTTTAGCTTTCAACTAAAAATACCAAAAGAACAAAGCAAATTTGATGATAAAAGTAAATTAGAAAGTTGTTTAAAATTACCTGGCCTATCTGAAGCATGAAATATTAATTTTTATCCCTTTATGAGTTTTGTAGGTTCCTCCTTTTGAACCTATGCATGATTTGGACATTCCGATTTTGTCCTGGAAGTTCTTGTTTCTTTTGGCTATTTTCTTCTTTTAAAATAGTTTCTAAATTGTTTTCTCTTTGTTGTGAGCCTTCTTTATCTTATTTTTCATCAAGATAAAGCAGTTTTGAAAACTAAGTTTGACGTTTTATCTAAGGTGGTTTCTTCTGATAACTTCAATCCTGAGAATTTTGTTCCTTTTTTGTTGTTATCCTAATCCAAAGAATTCTAGGGAGAGGCTTCTTCATAATTTGAAATACTATTAACAGACTAATAAGGATTTTAGACAATCTTTTAGCTTGTTTTTGTTCATTTTTCTGTTTCTAGGAAGGCTCAGTAGGCTGCTGCCATTTGTTTGGCCTCTTGTTTAAAGCTTTTGAATCATAATGTTACTTGGAGGCTGCTCAGTCTCCTCCTAAACTGATTACTGCACATTCTACCAGATCAGTTGCTTCTTCTTGGGTCTTTAAAAATCCATTGAGCAAATTTGTAAGGCAGCTACATGGTCTTCCTTACATACTTTCTCCAACATAGGTGTGTCCGGTCCACGGCGTCATCCTTACTTGTGGGATATTCTCTTCCCCAACAGGAAATGGCAAAGAGTCCCAGCAAAGCTGGTCACATGATCCCTCCTAGGCTCCGCCCACCCCAGTCATTCTCTTTGCCGTTGCACAGGCAACATCTCCACGGAGATGGTTAAGAGTTTTTTGGTGTTTAAATGTAGTTTTTATTCTTCAATCAAGCGTTTGTTATTTTAAAATAGTGCTGGTATGTACTATTTACTCTGAAACAGAAAAAAGATGAAGATTTCTGTTTGTAAGAGGAAGATGATTTTAGCAGAAGTTACTAAAATCGATTGCTGTTTCCACACAGGACTGTTGAGATGAAGTAACTTCAGTTGGGGGAAACAGTTGGCAGACTTTTTTCTGCTTAAGGTATGACTGGCCATATTTCTAACAAGACTATGTAATGCTGGAAGGCTGTCATTTCCCCTTATGGGGACCGGTAAGCCATTTTCTTAGTTAAATAAAAGAATAAAGGGCTTCATAAGGGCTTAAAAAACTGGTAGACATTTTTCTGGGCTAAAACGATTGCTTTGTTAGGCATATTTTGCAGATTCTAACTATTAATGGTTATTATAATCTTGGGGATTGTTTAGAAAAACGGCAGGCACTGTGTTGGACACCTTTTTCAGATGGGGGCCTTTTCTAGTTATAGACAGAGCCTCATTTTCGCGCCACTAATGCGCAGTTGTTTTTGGAGAGCAAGGCATGCAGATGCATGTGTGAGGAGCTAAGAATCACTGAAAAAGCTTATAGAAGGCATCATTTGGTATCGTATTCCCCTCTGGGCTTGGTTGGGTCTCAGCAAAGCATATAGCTGGGACTGTATAGGGGTTAAATGTAAAAACGGCTCCGGTTCCGTTAATTTAAGGGTTAAAGCTCTGAAATTTGGTGTGCAATACTTTTAAGGCTTTAAGACACTGTGGTGAAATTTTGGTGAATTTTGAACAATTCCTTCATACTTTTTCACATATTCAGTAATAAAGTGTTTTCAGTTTGAAATTTAAAGTGACAGTAACGGTTTTATTTTAAAACGTTTTTTGTGCTTTGTTGACAAGTTTAAGCCTGTTTAACATGTCTGTACCATCAGATAAGCTATGTTCTATATGTATGAAAGCCAAGGTGTCTCCCCATTTAAATTTATGTGATAATTGTGCCATAGTGTCCAAACAAAGTAGGGACAGCAATGCCACAGATAATGATATTGCCCAAGATGATTCCTCAAATGAGGGGAGTAAACATGATACTACATCATCCCCTTCTGTGTCTACACCAGTTTTGCCCACACAAGAGGCCCCTAGTACATCTAGTGCGCCAATTCTTATTACCATGCAACAATTAACGGCTGTAATGGATAACTCTATAGCAAACATTTTATCAAAAATGCCTACTTATCAGAGAAAGCGCGATTGCTCTGTTTTAAACACTGAAGAGCAAGAGGCCGCTGATGATAACTGTTCTGACATACCCTCACACCAATCTGAAGGGGCCATGAGGGAGGTTTTGTCTGAGGGAGAAATTTCAGATTCAGGAAAAATTTCTCAACAAGCTGAACCTGATGTTGTGACATTTAAATTTAAATTAGAACATCTCCGCGCACTGCTTAAGGAGGTATTATCTACTCTGGATGATTGTGACAATTTGGTCATTCCAGAGAAATTATGTAAGATGGACAAGTTCCTAGAGGTTCCGGTGCCCCCCGACGCTTTTCCTATACCCAAGCGGGTGGCGGACATAGTAAATAAAGAGTGGGAAAGGCCCGGCATACCTTTTGTTCCCCCCCCTATATTTAAGAAATTATTTCCTATAGTCGACCCCAGAAAGGACTTATGCCAGACAGTCCCCAAGGTCGAGGGGGCGGTTTCTACTCTAAACAAACGCACTACTATTCCTATCTAAGATAGTTGTGCTTTCAAAGATCCTATGGATAAAAAAATTAGAGGGATTGCTTAAAAAGATTTTTGTTCAGCAAGGTTACCTTCTACAGCCAATTTCATGCATTGTTCCTGTCACTACGGCAGCGTGTTTCTGGTTCGAGGAACTAGAAAAGTCGCTCAATAAAGAATCTTCGTATGAGGAGGTTATGGACAGAGTTCAAGCACTTAAATTGGCTAACTCTTTTATTTTAGATGCCGCTTTGCAATTAGCTAGATTAGCGGCGAAAAATTCAGGATTTGCTATCGTGGCGCGCAGAGCGCTTTGGCTAAAGTCTTGGTCAGCGGATGTGTCTTCCAAGACAAAATTGCTTAACATCCCTTTCAAGGGTAAAACATTATTTGGACCTGATTTGAAAGAGATTATTTCAGACATCACTGGGGGAAAGGGCCACGCCCTCCCACAGGATAGGTCTTTTAAGGCTAAAAATAAGCCTAATTTTCGTCCCTTTCGCAGAAACGGACCAGCCTCTAATTCTACATCCTCTAAGCAAGAGGGTAATACTTCACAACCCAAACCAGCCTGGAGACCAATGCAAGGCTGGAACAAGGGTAAGCAGGCCAAGAAGCCTACCACTGCTACCAAAACAGCATGAAGGGATGGCCCCCGATCCGGGACCGGATCTGGTGGGGGGCAGACTTTCTCTCTTTGCTCAGGCTTGGGCAAGAGATGTTCAGGATCCTTGGGCGCTAGAAATAGTTTCTCAAGGTTATCTCCTGGAATTCAAGGAACTACCCCCAAGGGGAAGGTTCCACAGGTCTCAATTATCTTCAAACCAAATAAAAAGACAGGCATTCTTACATTGTGTAGAAGACCTGTTAAAGATGGGAGTGATTCATCCAGTTCCAATAAGAGAACAAGGGATGGGTTTTTATTCCAACCTGTTCATAGTTCCCAAAAAAGAGGGAACATTCAGACCAATTTTGGATCTCAAGATCCTAAACAAATTTCTCAAGGTTCCATCGTTCAAAATGGAAACTATTCGAACGATCCTACCTACTATCCAGGAAAATCAATTTATGACTACCGTGGATTTAAAGGATGCGTACCTACATATTCCTATCCACAAGGAACATCATCAGTTCCTAAGGTTCGCTTTTCTGGACAAGCATTTCCAGTTTGTGGCACTTCCATTCGGATTAGCCACTGCTCCAAGGATTTTCACAAAGGTACTAGGGTCCCTTCTAGCGGTTCTAAGACCAAGGGGCATTGCAGTAGTACCTTACTTGGACGACATCCTGATTCAAGCGTCGTCTCTGTCAAAAGCAAAGGCTCATACGGACATCGTCCTAGCCTTTCTCAGATCTCACGGATGGAAGGTGAACAAAGAAAAAAGTTCTCTGTCCCCGTCTACAAGAGTTCCCTTCTTGGGAACAATAATAGATTCCTTAGAAATGAGGATTTTTCTGACAGAGGTCAGAAAATCAAAAATTCTAAGCTTTTGTCAAGTACTTCATTCTGTTCTTCGTCCTTCCATAGCGCAGTGCATGGAAGTAATAGAATTGATGGTTGCAGCAATGGACATAGTTCCTTTTGCACAAATTCATCTAAGACCATTACAACTGTGCATGCTCAGACAGTGGAATGGGGATTATACAGACTTGTCTCCGATGATTCAAGTAGATCAAAAGACCAGAGATTCACTCCGTTGGTGGCTGACCCTGGACAATCTGTCACAGGGAATGAGCTTCCGCAGACCAGAGTGGGTCATTGTCACGACCGATGCCAGCCTGGTGGGCTGGGGTGCGGTCTGGGAACCCCTGAAAGCTCAGGGTCTATGGTCTCGGGAAGAATCTCTTCTCCCGATAAACATTCTGGAACTGAGAGCGATATTCAATGCTCTCAAAGCTTGGCCTCAACTAGCAAAGGCCAAATTCATAAGGTTTCAATCAGACAACATGACGACTGTTGCATATATCAATCATCAGGGGGGAACAAGGAGTTCCCTGGCGATGGAAGAAGTGACCAAAATAATTCAATGGGCGGAGGATCACTCCTGCCACTTGTCTGCAATCCACATCCCAGGAGTGGAAAATTGGGAAGCGGATTTTCTGAGTCGTCAGACATTTCATCCGGGGGAGTGGGAACTCCATCCGGAAATCTTTGCCCAAATAACTCAATTATGGGGCATTCCAGACATGGATCTGATGGCGTCTCGTCAGAACTTCAAGGTTCCTTGCTACGGGTCCAGATCCAGGGATCCCAAGGCGACTCTAGTAGATGCACTAGTAGCACCTTGGACCTTCAACCTAGCTTATGTATTCCCACCGTTTCCCCTCATTCCCAGGCTGGTAGCCAGGATCAATCAGGAGAGGGCTTCAGTGATCTTGATAGCTCCTGCGTGGCCACGCAGGACTTGGTATGCAGACCTGGTGAATATGTCATCGGCTCCACCATGGAAGCTACCTTTGAGACAGGACCTTCTTGTTCAAGGTCCATTCGAACATCCGAATCTGGTTTCCCTCCAACTGACGGCTTGGAGATTGAACGCTTGATTTTATCAAAGCGTGGGTTTTCAGATTCCGTAATAGATACTCTGATTCAGGCTAGAAAGCCTGTAACTAGAAAAATTTACCATAAAATATGGAAAAAATATATCTGTTGGTGTGAATCTAAAGGATTCCCATGGAACAAGATAAAAATTCCTAAGATTCTATCCTTTCTACAAGAAGGTTTGGAGAAAGGATTATCTGCAAGTTCTCTGAAGGGACAGATCTCTGCTTTATCTGTTTTACTTCACAAAAGGCTGGCAGCTGTGCCAGATGTTCAAGCATTTGTTCAGGCTCTGGTTAGAATCAAGCCTGTTTACAGACCTTTGACTCTTCCCTGGAGTCTAAATCTAGTTCTTTCAGTTCTTCAAGGGGTTCCGTTTGAACCCTTACATTCCGTAGATATTAAGTTATTATCTTGGAAAGTTTTGTTTTTGGTTGCAATTTCTTCTGCTAGAAGAGTTTCAGAGTTATCTGCTCTGCAGTGTTCTCCGCCCTATCTGGTGTTCCATGCAGATAAGGTGGTTTTGCGTACTAAGCCTGGTTTTCTTCCGAAAGTTGTTTCCAACAAAAATATTAACCAGGAGATAGTTGTTCCTTCTTTGTGTCCGAATCCAGTTTCAAAGAAGGAACGTTTGTTACACAATTTGGACGTAGTCCGTGCTCTAAAATTCTATTTAGAGGCTACTAAAGATTTCAGACAAACATCTTCCTTGTTTGTTGTTTATTCTGGTAAAAGGAGAGGTCAAAAAGCGACTTCTACCTCTCTTTCCTTTTGGCTTAAAAGCATTATCCGATTGGCTTATGAGACTGCCGGACGGCAGCCTCCTGAAAGAATCACAGCTCACTCCACTAGGGCTGTGGCTTCCACATGGGCCTTCAAGAACGAGGCTTCTGTTGACCAGATATGTAAGGCAGCGACTTGGTCTTCACTGCACACTTTTGCCAAATTTTACAAATTTGATACTTTTGCTTCTTCGGAGGCTATTTTTGGGAGAAAGGTTTTGCAAGCTGTGGTGCCTTCCGTTTAGGTGACCTGATTTGCTCCCTCCCTTCATCCGTGTCCTAAAGCTTTGGTATTGGTTCCCACAAGTAAGGATGACGCCATGGACCGGACACACCTATGTTGGAGAAAACAGAATTTATGCTTACCTGATAAATTACTTTCTCCAACGGTGTGTCCGGTCCACGGCCCGCCCTGGTTTTTTTTAATCAGGTCTGATGAATTATTTTCTCTAACTACAGTCACCACGGTATCATATGATTTCTCCTATATATATTTCCTCCTGTCCGTCGGTCGAATGACTGGGGTGGGCGGAGCCTAGGAGGGATCATGTGACCAGCTTTGCTGGGACTCTTTGCCATTTCCTGTTGGGGAAGAGAATATCCCACAAGTAAGGATGACGCCGTGGACCGGACACACCGTTGGAGAAAGTAATTTATCAGGTAAGCATAAATTCTGTTTTTTCTAAATTCTACCATTTTTGATGTTTTTGCTTCTTCAGAGACAGCTTTTGTTATACATGTATGTGTGTGTGTGTATGTATGTATGCAGGGATGTGCAATTCATATCGCCCGACGCCCGGGACATGCAGTTTCTTGTGCCGGGCATGTGTTTTATTTTTACATTTAGCCCTGCTGCGGGCAAGCAGACAGCAGCAGGGATAACACTTTTTTTTCTGTGCTATTAGCACTGGGAGCGGGGAGGAGCAGGGTTACACAGAGCAGCCAGGTCAAGTGCTTGCAGACAAGGCAGCTGGGGGGGGGGGGGAAATCTCCTTGTTAGTACTAAATGTCACGGACCGGCTCCTGCAGACCTGCACACTGACACTCGCCCCTCCCTCCATAGCGCAACACTGGAGTGCTATGTTTTCTGATATGTATGAAGTGTTAAGCATAGGGAATCCCGGGCTTTTGTGTTTAGTATGTTTGGGGGATGCGCCAGGCTTTCAGATGAGTAGAGAGTCTATATTTTGAACTCTAATATGGGCACAGGTTATGATCATTTATTGACTCCAGAAGGTACCATAAAGAGACAAAAAGAAAGGGGTTCATGCACTATATTATTAAAATTAGAAATGTATTATTAAAGTCTAAAACTGGTTCACGTTATTAGCCAGGAAACTGAGGGGGAGGGGCGGTATTTACACTGTTTAGATGTTTTCACTGAGTGGTTTTCCTCTTCCCTATTTGGGATTATTTTATGTTTTAGACTTTCCCTTTCTTTATTTGTGGTGCATTGTGGTGGATATATATAGTAACATAGTTTTTTTGTTAACTAAGCATTATGGGCCGATCCGATAAAAATCGTCGCCCGCAAAAGCCGGCGACGCCAATATTTGCGCTGGTTTGGTATCCTATATACGGCGTAACTTAGAAGTTACGCGCGTATATTTCTGCCGTCGCCCATAGTTTTTTGGGCCATAGGCAGGTATACCAAACCAGCGCAGTTTGGTATCCAATATACAGCGTAAGGACTTACGTGCCGAAAATGGAGAAATCTTACTCCATTTTCACCTCGCCACAAAAAGCAGCCGTAAGAAGCCTTACGCTGACTATTGGAGCCCGTAACTCCCTAAACTACATGCTAAATAAACCTAACGCATGCGCAATGTCTATCTACCTGTCAACCGCGATCCCCCGCCGCAATCCCTAATAAAGTTATTAACCCCTAAACCGCCGCTCCCGGACCCCGCCGCCATCTACATAAACTAACCCCCTACTGTGAGCCCCTAAAACTGCCACCATCTAACTGATCTATCCCCTAATGTGAACCCCTTACACCGCCGCCATCTACCTTATCTATCCCCTAATCTGACCCCTTACACCGCCGCCACCTATATAAAAATTATTAACCCCTAATCTAATCCCCCTATACCGCCGCCAGCTATATTAATATTATTAACCCCTAATCTAATATCCCTAAAGTAACAAGCTCTATAACCAGCCCTTAAAAGGGCCTTTTGCGGGGCTTTGCCCCAAAGTAAACAGCTCTTTTGCCCTATAACCTGCCCTCCCTACACCGCCGCCACCTATATTAATAGTATTAACCCCTAATGTAAGCCCCTTACACCGCCGCCATCTATATTAAAATTATTAACCCCTAATTTAATCTACCTACCCCGCCGCCAGCTATATTATCTATATTAACCCTAAGTATATTATAGTTAATATAGTTATTACATTATATATTAGGGTTAATATAGTTACTATAGTATTTATATTAACTATATTAACTCTATCTAACCCTAACACCCCTACCTAAATTCTTATTAAATAAATCTAATTCATATTATAAACTAAAATATTCCTATTTTAAATCTAAATACTTACCTATAAAATAAACCTTAAGATAGCTACAATATAATTAATAATTACATTGTAGCTATGTTAGGGTTTATATTTATTTTACAGGTTTATTTTACAGGTAAATTGTTAATTATTTTAACTAGGTATAATAGCTATTAAATAGTTATTAACTATTTAATAGCTACCTAGTTAAAATAATTACCTGTAAAATAAATCCTAACCTAAGTTACAAATACACCTACACTATCAATAAATTAAATAAACTACAAATATCTATCTAAAAATACAATTAAATAAACTAAACTAAATTACAAAAAAAAAAAAAAAAAAAAAAAAAGATTTTTAATCTAATTACACCTATTCTAAGCCCCCTAATAAAATAATAAACCCCCAAAATAAAAAAAATGCCCTACCCTATTCTAAATTAAACAAGTTCAAAGCTCTTTTACCTTACCAGCCCTTAAAAGGGCCTTTTGCGGGGCATGCCCCAAAGAAAACTGCTCTTTTGCCTGAAAAAAAAAACACAACACCCCCCCCCAACATTACAACCCACCACCCACATACCCCTATTCTAAACCCAACCAAACCCCCCTTAAAAAACCTAACACTACCCCCCTGAAGATCTCCCTACCTTGTCTTCACCCAACCGGGCCGAACTCCTCATCCGATCCGGGCGATGTCTTTATCCAAGCGGCAAAGAAGAAGTCTTCATCCCGGCGATGTCTTTATCCAAGCGGCAGCATCTTCCATCAAGCGGCATCTTCAATCTTTCTTCGCTCCGCCGACGCGGAGCATCCATCCCGGCCGACGACGAATGAGGTACCTTTAAATGACGTCATCCAAGATGGCGTCCGTCGAATTCCGATTGGCTGATAGGATTCTATCAGCCAATCGTAATTAAGGTAGAAAAATCTGATTGGCTGATTGAATCAGCCAATCAGATTCAAGTTCAATCCGATTGGCTGATTGGTTCAACCTTGGTTTCATCAGACCATAACACCTTTTCCCACATGCTTTTGGGAGACTTCAGATGTGTTTTTGTAAAATGTAGGGTGGCTTGGATATTTTTCTTCATAAGAAAAGGCTTTCGTCTTGCCACTCTACCCCCCCCCCCCCCACACACACATACACACAGATAGATAGATAGGTATGTGTGTGTGTATGTATGTGTATAGGTATATGTATATGTATGTGTATATATATATATATATATTTATTTATTTATTTATTTTCACCCTGGCAACTGGACACCTGTTTGTGCGAGTGCACCAGCCTCTGTGAATATATATATATATATATATATATATATATATATATATATAATGTGTGTGTGTATAGGAGGAGGCAAAGACACCCCAGCCAAAGGCTTAAATACCTCCCACATCCCCCAGTCATTCTTTGCCTTTCGTCACAGGAGGACGGCAGAGAAGTTCCGAAGATCGGAGTAGTCTCTTATGGAGGGTAGTACTCTTCGGAATGGGACTGGAGTTTTAAGTAGTCCTGTCAACCTCTCAGTGAGAGCCTGGGTGAAAGTTATAGTCCAGAAATGCAGGGAGAATCTTTCTGCGAACCTATCCCGACTCATTTAAGAGTTTCACTGCCTGCTTTTTACACTCACGTCCATGTCAGGAGCGAGGCTACTAACCTGTCACACTTGAAGGGCCATGTTCCTGTTCCACGGCGTAGATTCTGGTAAGATCGTTTCATTTTTATTATAGAATGATAACACAGAAGACAGGGTCACAGTGTAATGCCTTTTATCTTTAAAAGAATCAAGGGTTAATATTCCTGGAAAGGGGATTATTGAACAGGGGAGGTTTATGCATGATATTGTTTATTGTGTCATTGCTGCGTTATGTGCGAGATGAGGCTCTGGCAATGTGTGGAACTTTCAGGTGACTTTTTTTGGAGTATGGCGCAGCTCTTTTTTGGCGCGTTTTCTCATTAGGCAGGGGCAGTTCCTGCCGGGCATTCCATGTGACCGGGTGTGGCTATCTACTTCCTCTGTTGATCAGCGGCGCAGGAGACGAAACAGTTTCTGTAGTCCGGGTCATAGGAGGTGGTGAGTGCCCCGGCCATTGGAGGTTATAAAGGTGCCTATTTATTAAGTTAATCTAGTCCTTAATATCAGTGCAAGCTATGGGGGACTCTGATGCGTTAGAGGGCTCGCCCTCTTTAACTAGGTCTCATTCCTGTTTATTGTGAGGAGGTTCTGGTAGAACAGCCTGCTCAACTATGTTCCACATGCCTTAATAAAGTTACGACATCTAAGACCAAACGGATGTCTAGTACTACTGAGCCATCCATGTCTGAGGGGTCCCCGTCCTGTGAGGTGGGTTCCCTGCATCCATCTCCTATTGCACATGCAGCGCCCCAACCATTACACCTGCGGGAGAGATTCGTTGGCCGTCAGATTTTGCTGATCAACTGCAAACGGCGGTATCGAAAGTGATCCATGCCTTACCACGTTCTGCTAAGCGCAACGTAGGGTGTACCATGGCGGCTCGGCCCAGGGGTAGGCCTGAGGATAATTCTGAGGCATTATACGTTGACGAGGCCCACTCCGACTCTTGGGAGGAGGCCTATTCTGGGTCGGAGTCCGTGTCATCTAAACCTCTGGCGGCGGAGGAACCTGATTTTAGGTTTAGGATGGAAAATTTGCGTTTTTTGCTGAAACAAGTGCTTGCTACTCAGGAGGAACCTGCGATTCCTAAGCTTGATAAAGTATATGAGGACAGGGTGGTGCCTCAGGCCTTCCCGGTTCCTGTTAAGATGGCAAATATTATTAAGATTGAATGGGAGCTATTAGGTTCTTCCTTTTCCCCTTCTTCTTCCTTTAAGAAACTGTTCCCCGTCCCGGACTCTCAGTTGGAGCTGTGGGGTACTGTCCCTAAGGTGGATGGTGCTATCTCCACGCTCGACATATTGGTATGAATCCCCGTGTGAAATGGTCGAGGGGGAGGCTGCCATCGATGAGATACAGGACAAGATTTAGGCGCTGAAAATCGTCAATTCTTTTATATGTGATGCCAATATGCAAATTATCCGCCTGAACGCTAAGGTGGCCGGTTTTTCCGTTTTAGCTTGCAGGGCTCTGTGGCTAAAGTCTTGGTCTGCGGACATGACCTCTAAGTCGAGGCTGTTGTCGCTGCCTTTTCAAGGAAAGATTCTGTTCGGTCCAAGATTGGATTCGATCATATCCATGGTTACGGGAGGCAAGGGAGCTTTCCTACTGCAGGATAAGAGGGCTAAGCCTAAAGGTTTACTTTTGTCCCTTTCATGCAGACAAGGCCCAGCGCCAGCAGCCCGCCGCGAAAGCGGACCAGTCCAAGGGTACTTGGAAACCGGCTCATTCTTGGAACAAGTCTAAGCAGAGCAAGAAGCCCGCCGAGACAAAATCAGCATGAAGGGGCGTCCCCCGACCGGTCTCTGGACCAAGTAGGGGGCAGATTATCTCTCTTCTCAGAAGCATGGTTATAGGACGTTCAGGACCCTTGGGTTCTGGACGTTGTCGCCCAGGGCTACAGGATAGGGTTCAGATCCCATCCGCCTAGGGGCAGATTCCTTCTATCAAACCTGTCTTCAAGACTGGAAAAGAGAGAAGCCTTTCTAGAATGTGTGGGAGATCTCTCCTCTCTAGGTGTCGTCGTACAAGTACCCCAAGCAGAAAGGGGTCTAGGGTACTATTCAAATCTTTTTGTGGTTCCAAAGAAGGAGGACGTTCCACTTGATTTTGGACCTAAAGTGTTTGAACAAGTTTCTGAGTGTTCCATCGTTCAAGATGGAGACGATCAGATCTATTTTGCCCCTAGTTCAAGAGGGACAGTTCATGACAACCATAGACTTGAAGGACGCTTACCTTCATGTGCCAATCAACAGGGACCACTTCAAGTTCTTGAGATTTGCGTTTCTGGACCAACACTTCCAGTTTGTGGCCCTTCCTTTTGGTCTGGCGACGGCCCAGAGAGTCTTCACAAAGGTTCTGGGGGCGCTGCTTGCGGTGGCCAGAGGCATTGCTGTGACGCTCTATCTGGACGACATCCTAGTCCAGGCGCTGTCGCTCAGTATCGCAGAGGATCATTTAAGGGCTTTTCTTTTGCTCCAATCTCACGGTTGGAAAATCAACTCAAGAAAGAGTTCCCTGATTCCTAGCAACAGGGTGGAGTTCCTGGGTACGATAATAGAATCTATGTCCATAAAAAAATTTCTCACTGACCGTCGACGCAGGAAGATTGCGTCCTCTTGTCTTGCCATTCAGTCCTCCTCAAGCCCCTCGATGGCTCAGTGTATGGAGGTGATCTGACTCATGGTCTCCAGCATAGACGTCATTCCATTCACCAGGTTCCATCTCAGACCTCTTGAATTGTGCATGTTGAGACAATGGAACGGCGATCATTCAGATCTATCTCAGCAGATATCCATGGATGCTCGGACCAGGGACTCCCTCTCTTGGTGGATCCGTCCGGAGCAACTGTCCATGGGGACATCCTTCTTGAGACCGTCCTGGGAGATTGTGACCACGGACGCAAGTCTGGCAGGATGGGGAGCTGTTTGGGGTGCCAGGATGGCACATGGAAAATGGTCCCGGAAGAAGTCTCTCCTTCCGATAAATATTCTGGAACTCCGAGCAATTTACTATGCTCTGAAGGCATGACCTCTTCTGGGGTCGTTAAGGTTCCAGACCGACAACATTACCTCAGTGGCTTACATCAACCATCAGGGGGGTACGAGGAGCTCCCTAGCTATGAGGGAGGTGTCTCAGATCTTGCAGTGGGCGGAGTCACACAATTGCTCGCTCTCAGCGATTCACATTCCAGGTGTGGACAACTGGGAAGCAGACTTTCTCAGCAGGCAATCCTTCCATCCGGGGAATGGTCTCTTCACCCCGAAGTGTTTGCGGAGATTTGTCTCAGGTGGGGAACGCCGGAAATAGACCTCATGGCATCAGACTCAATTGCAAGCTACCCCGATACGGGTCGAGATCCAGGGATCCCCAGGCAGAGCTGATAGATGCCTTAGCAGTGCCTTGGGGGTTCAACCTAGCTTACATTTCTCTTGTAAGATGTATCGAGTCCACGGATTCATCCATACTTGTGGGATATTCTCCTTCCCAACAGGTGTTGGGAAGGAGAATATCCCACAAGTATGGATGAATCCGTGGACTCGATATATCACAAGAGAAAGAAATTTATCAGGTAAGCATAAAATCTGTTTTTTCCACTATTACCACTTCTACCTCGTGTAGTGGCACGCATCAAACAGGAGCGAGCTTCGGCCATTCTGATTGCTCTGTCGTGGCCGCGGAGGAAGTGGTTTGCAGATCTGGTGGGGATGTCATCCTCTCCGCCGTGGAGGTTACCCTGGCGCAGGGATCTGCTGGAACAGGAACCCTTTCAACATCAAAATCTCGATTCTCTGAGGCTGACTGCGTGAAGATTGAATGCCTAGTCTTGGCCAAGAGAGGCTTTTCGGAAGGTGTGATTGATACTCTAATTCAGGCAAGGAAGCCAGTCACTTGTCGCATCTACAATAAGGTCTGGAGGACTTACTTGTCCTGGTTTGAGAAGCATGGATATCCTTGGGATAAGGTGAAGGTATCCAAGATTCTGTCCTTTCTTCAAGATAGTTTGGAGAAGGGTCTTGCTGCTAGTTCCTTAAAGGTACATATTTCGGCATTGTCAGCCTTGTTGCATAGGAGACTCGCTGAGCTCCCTGACATTCAATCCTTTGTTCAGGCTCTGTCTAGAATCAGGCCTGTCTTTAGACAGTCTGCTCCCCCATAGAGCTTAAATTTGGTCCTTAAAGGGACAGTATACTGTAAAATAGTTTTTCCCTTAATGTGTTTACAATTGCTTTTTTTACCAACTGCAGAGTAAAAAATTTATGAAAATTAGCTTTTTAAGGTTTATTTCTGTATATTAAAGCTCTGATTTTGTGCTTTGAAGCCACAACCTAATAAAATAGGTTGAGCTTGTAGGTATAATCAGATCTCATTACTGTATCACATTGTGCACATATACCTGCTTCTTTATCTTATATCTGTCCTTAAAACAATCACCAATACTTTGAGAGAACAATGGAAAATCAACATTTTATTACCTTATCTCTGCTTTATCACACTGGGAGTGTAATTTCTTCTGCTGGCTGTGTTTACAAAGCTTATCTATAGCTGGTACGCGCGGCCACAAACTTTCAGAATAGGTGGGGATACCACATGCTAAATTAACAATTTCAAATGCCAATATAAGGGTAAAGGAGCTACTTGTAAACAATTTAATACACTCCAGCAGGTAAAGTGGATCATTGGGAACAAATTAAAGGGGAGAAAATTTTTGAGTAAACTGTCCCTTTAAGGTTTTGCAGAGGGTTCCGTTTGAGCCTATGCATTCCATTGACATTAAGATTCTGTCCTGGAAGGTTCTCTTTCTGTTGGCTATTGCGTCGGCACGCAGAGTATCTTAGCTGGCTGCTTTGCAATGTGAGCCACCTTATCTGGTTTTTCATGCGGATAAGGCTTGGCTATTGCGTCGGCACGCAGAGTATCTGAGCTGGCTGCTTTGCAGTGTGAGCCGTCTTATCTGGTTTTTCATGCGGATAAGGCTGTGCTTCGCACTGGTTTGGGGTTTCTTCCCAAGGTGGTTTCTAACCATAACATCAATCAGGAAATAGTGGTTCCTTCTTTGTGTCCTAACCCTTCTTCCTCTATGGAGAGGTTACTTCATAATCTGAATTTTTGCTTCTGCGGAAGCCGTTTTTGGGAGAACCGTTTTGCAGGCTGTGGTGCCCTCAGATTAGGGTCTGCCTTTTACCCTCCCGGTTTCATTCAGTGTCCTCTAGAGCTTGGTATTTGTTCCCAACAGTAATGAATGAAGCTGTGGACTCTCCTCCCCTTTAGATTGAAAACATAAATTATGCTTACCTGATAATTTCATTTCCATCGAGGGGGAGGAGAGTCCACGGCTCCCGCCCGTATTTCCGATGGGCGGACCCAAATTTTATTGTCTTATGGCACCATTTATACCCTGATGTTTCTCCCACTGTTCCTTGTTCCCTCGGCAGAATGACTGGGGGATGAGGGAGGTGGGGGAGGCATTTAAGCCTTTGGCTGGGGTGTCTTTGCCTTCTCCTGGTGGCCAGGTTCTTAATTCCCAACAGTAATGAATGAAGCCGTGGAATATATATATATATATATATATATATATATATATATATATATATATATATATATATATATATATATATATATATATATATATATTCCAGAGCAAAGACAGCACTCACTGGATTTAAGTAAAAAATAACTTTTATTGAAAAAAAGTTAAAAGCATAGTACCATGACGTTTCTGTGTCCAGACACCTTTGTCAAATGGCATCACCCAGCTTGAGGACCGTTGTATAATCCTGACATCCGGGAGGCAGAGTAACATATCTCCTATCAAGCAGTCTTATATACCCTCAAATGACTTGTCAAACGATCCAAATTGACTGCATCCGTGAGGCCACGCCCCTTCCTGTTTGCTGCTCCTTTACAATTGGATGTAGACACACTCACACCCCTCCAGTATTTGTTTTACATGAGCATGGCTAATTAGCATATCCGGAACTGTGCAGGTCATCATCACAGCTCCTGGGTGTGAACACATGTAAATGCTGCTTGAAGGAAAAAAGAACAGTTTTTAAAAACGCAGCTGCTGATGTGTAAACACATTCAACACTGTCATGGTACAGCACATGGTATAGGAAAAGAAAGGCAGACACAATTATATGCTTAACCACATCCTTGTTATGCATAGTGAGAGTTATAAAGATTGGCTTTAAATTCCTAAATCTTTGAATGTCCTTTGTTGAAAAGCACTTGTGTATATATACAAATCCCAGCAATGTCCTTCTTGTGTGCAGGGATATTTACCACAAATAGATATAGAGAGATGAGTATCAACAGATCAAGAACACTAGCCAATAAATGGTCCAAAGTCCATCTTGAATGTCCTTTGTTGAAAAGCACATGTATGTATGCACAAATCCCAGCAATGTCATTTTTTGTGAGCAGAGATAACTACCACAAATAGATATAGAGAGATGAGTATCAACAGATCAAGAACACTAACCAATAAATGGTCCAAAGTCCATCTTGCTGTTAAGACCCCTTGGGTCTACTGTAGCCATGGTATAGATCCACTTGGTTTCGATATGCAGTAGCCTTCTCCCTCTATCTCCCCCTCTCTTCATGGGAAGCACATGATCAATGATCATAGTCTACAGACTGGAGGCATTATGTTTGTGCAGAGCAAAGTGTCGGGCCACCGGCTGTTCAGAGGTGCTGCTCTTAATGGTCTCCCTAATAGCATGGCGATGGTTAACCATCCTCTCCTTGAAAGTAGTAGTGGTCTTCCCAATATAAAAAAGGGAACATGGACAAATTAGTAGATAGATCGCAAAATTGCTATTGCAGGACAACCTATGCCGGATCTTAAATCTCCTGTTGGTGTGGGGTTGTTGGAAGCTGTCACCCGTCAGCATCTCATTACAGGTGATGCAATCCCCACACTTGAAGCATCCCATTCTTGTGGGTTTAAGCCAGGTGTCCTGATATGAGCCACTCAGGTCCGTCTTTACCAGGATATCCCGAATATTTCGTGCTCTGCGGTATACCACCCGTGGTGGTCTCTTCTTCCACTGTGTTAGCTGTTTGTCCGTGTGTAAAATGTCCCATCTATTGTGAATGGCTTTATGCACTTGTTCATGCATTGGAGAGTAAGTTGTAATGAAGTTTTAATGTGAGTCCTCTTTAGTTTGTGGTAGTCGATCCCTGCAAAGGGTCATTTGTGTTTCCTGTGCTAGCTTCACTCTCACCTAGTCTATATCAGTAGACCGGTATCCTCTTGCCAATAGTTTATTGCACATAGTGTAAAATTGTTGTTGGAGAATTTCAGGCTCTGAGTTATTCTGCACCACTCGGGTAAGTTGCGAGAGGACAATTCCCATCTTTTGGTGTTGTGGATGGCAGCTACTGGATAGTAAGTTTCTATCCGTGGGCTTGGAGAATAGAGACGTGCCAAAGCGATACCCCCCATTCTCAAAAACCTTGAAAATATTCAGGTCAAGAAAATGAATGCTGTTGGAATCATATTCTAACTTTAATCTGATAGGTGATTCGGCACTATTCAGATCATAGGTCCACTGTTCGAGTTGCCTCTCAGTGCCTGTCCAAACAAGGAACATCATCTATATACCTAGTGTATAAAGAGATATGTGGATGTGTTAGAGGTTTCATAGTAAGCAGCTCATAGCCCAACATAAAAAGATTAGCATAAACCGGGGCCATATTTGACCCCATGGCCGTGCCGGATAATTGGAGGAAAAAATCCTTCTTGAATTTAAAATGATTCTTAGTGAGACAGTGTTCCATGAGCTCTAAAAGAAACTCTAACACAGGACCAGAATAGTGACTAGATTCACTCACAATGTTTTTGACAGTCTCCAACCCCTCAGAGTGTGGGATCACAGTATAGAGACTGTCAACATCCATAGTGACCAAAATATCATTGGCTTGCAGAGTAGTATGTTTCTTTAATTTACGAATCATACTGGAAGAATCTTGTAGGTATGAGAATGAGTTACAGACCACTGGTTGCAAATGGTGATCAATAAACTCAGCAATGCCAGAGAAGATAGATCCTCTGGCATACACAATTGGTCGGCCCGGAGGATTAAC